>NW_017893554.1:43471-58258 GCF_001540865.1 Ananas comosus
TCGAAAGATTTGTGGTGATTTAACTATTTGAACCATAAGCTATGGAGTTCACCTTATTCAAAACTTCTAAACTGATTCTGTGCCAAGCATTATTGAGTTAAAACGAAAGAATCATAGCAGATGTGATGCTTAAATACTTCTGTTCATGTAAATCTGAAAGCATTGAAACGGAGTAGAATAAGTTTCTAGGGTTCTAGATTTTAGATATTCTGAGCCTTAACTTTTAGATGACCCACATTAGTTATTTATATGTTTAGAAGACTTAGAGTAGATAGCGATTTGAAAAAGTCGTTAATTTTCAAAAAAACATGTGATCGTCTCAGAGGACCGTCTTTCTCGAGGAGACGGTTTGGATGAGACCGGTCTCTCAAGTGAGAAATCGGTCCTACTTGCGTGAGCAAAACCCACGTTCTGGGGAATCGGTCTCTCAAATTTTGAGGGAACCGGTCCCCTCGCTGCGGCGAGAACATCATAGTTCGGAACCGTCTCTCATTCACAGCGGGGGACGTTGTATCAAGTTTCACGAAGTGAGGAATCTCTTCTTTGGCTTGCAAGCTCCAAGTCCAAGCCTTCAAGCACCAACGAAGAAGAGAGGGTGAGGAAGATGCCCCAAGTCCACTATTGCTCTCAATCTTCTTCTTCCTTCCTTCTTCTCCTTCTCCTTCTTCTTCTTCTTCTCTATCAAGGGTGTGGAAAGAGTTGAGAGAAGAGAAATGAGGAGAAAAGAGAGTGGATGGGTCATATAGACCATCTATTGCAACAAAATCCAGCTAGGTCCCTCAAAAATCCAAAATTGGATCAGCCTGGTCTGGGCAATTTTCGCCTAGAGGGACCGGTCTCTCCCCAGTAGGGACCGGTCTCTCGTGTCGCACCCGAGAAACCATCGTTCGGGAACCGGTCTCTCCCTGCGTGGGACCGGTCTCTCACTGCGAAGACGCGCTCGGGGACCGGTCTCGCCCGCCACGGACCGGTTGCCTCGCCGACAACGCAACACTACTCACTGGGGGACCGGTCTCTCCTATCAGGGACCGGTCCCCGAGAGTGAAAACTCTCAGGACTTGTCCAAAACTCGAGTTTTTGAACTTTTTAGGTCGGAAAACATTCTACGACCCTCCACCGAGTGTGAAAAAGCTCGAAACACATCCAATCACTCGAACCTCGCAATTTGCAAAGGTCCAGTGTGCTACATACGGTGTATGTTAGTTTGGAAAGCTTTTTGAATGGTTCCGGTGAAGTTCAGGAGTTTTCGGGTGTTTTCGGTACGCGTCAGGCGCGAAAACGGAACCCGAAAAGCTATGATTGGACCTTGACCGAAATCCGGTAAGGCATGGATGAAAATATGGTTTAAACGTGCTCGAAAACATGTATTGGGAGTCTCGGTACGATTAGAGATGAATCGGAGGCCCTATGAGTAAAACGAGCGAAAACAGACCAAAAGCTGAAAAAGGCTGAAAATTTGGCTAAGTCCTAAAAATGCAGATTTTCTGGACCTACGATGTAATATACGAAAAATTTCGGTTTACGATGCTAACTTTGATTTAGAAGATAAAGTGAAGTTTTAATTGGATGTGCATCATTCCAGAGTATTTCTGGACGCGTGGGAGTGATCTCTAGAGGTAATTGAGTATTCGGGCACAAATCGGGCACGAAATAAACTTGAAAGGGGATTTTTGGATTATGACGCTAACTTCGACCTACGCGATCAAAGTGAGATATGAATGTTAATTATAGTAACTCCGAATTATTTTGGAAGTGCGAGGATAGTTAATGGCAAATTCCGGAGATGCTTGGATGTAAAAATGTCGGATTTTTTATTACATTGCTAATTTTGACCAAATTGATCAAAATAATGCCAAAATAAAATTTGTTTGCTTCCAAGCTTAATTGATAGCTTCAGCATAGTGTTTAGCATGTTTTGGAAGTGTTTGAGTGGACTTGGAGTGAACTAGATGAGCAAAAAAGCCTCCAATTGCTGCTGCTGCCATGTAGTGTGTTGGAGTTTGATTATGTTGCTAATCTTGATCAAAATGATCAAGATAAATGCTAAAATGGAAATTAATTGCTTCCAAATTAAATTGGTAGCTTGTGAAGGTTTATGAGTATAATTTGGAGGTGATTAAAAGTGTTCGAAGCAAAGTTGTAGAAAATGTAAATGTAACTCAAGTTTAATCTCTTTTATTCTTATATGAAGGAAGGTTAAACGTGCTCGGAAGTTCGAATTGACATTTCGACGGACCTACGACGCGGTAATTAAGAAACGCTTCGTTCTAGCTCTATTTACATTGAGTCGCGAGAGCTAGTTGTTGATACATTCCGAGACGTTGGTTCTAATCTGTTGGCGTCCCTACAGGTGGGTGGTGCTATCCGAATTCTTCGAATCCCTCTTTATGTCTATGTCAACTTGTTGAGCATATCTATATATGAATGGTATCATAGTCATGCATTATAGGGAAATTGTCATTATGCAATTGAATTTTGGTCACTGTAAAGAACATGTGGACAATAGAATGTGGACATAGAACCCTATGAATGTGTAAATTTTATTGAGGACTATGACAATAGTAAATTTGGTGACATCATGACTAGAGATTTGATTAGCATCGAGAGTGAAATTATAAAACTAGCATAAAGAGCTAGTTAGAGTAAAGTGTGGCATTGTCATGCATTGGACCCTCTAAAGGAGGATCAGATCATACTCACAATAGTCTTATGCTCAAGGAAGGTCGCTCCTCCTTGAGCGATGAGCTTCGGAGTAGTCATCTCAACTGGATCAGGAGCTAGCGTCTCCCCCAGTAGACGGTCCTGTCAGGAGCTTGCGTCTCTCCGATAGTAGGGATTTCGTGGTGAGTTATAGTTAACCAAATGGTTAACCAGTTTGATTGGGTAAGGATCATCAGCAGCATGCATGCATCAATTTCATATGTTAGCTATTGTTTCTTTCAGCTTTGTATAGGCATTGTAGTAGTTACATGTTATAGCTGACTACTATCTATTCTCTTTTCTTGTCTACATATGCCTGAATAGACCTAGTGGGTGAGTCGGCGAGGTCGGCAGCCGAACCCACTGGGAACTTTTAGTAGTTCTCACACCACTAACCATGCAGGTTCTAGCACATGCTGGGTCGTCGAGGATTGTGATTTGGACAACGCTCCATAGATAGTGGACATCCATTGAGTATAGTTGTACCTTATTTATTTCATCTGTTTATAGTTGATGAAAGCAAATGTAAATTATTCATTTGAAAGATGGTAATGTATATATTGGAAGAATGAATGTAATAATTATGTAAGTTTTGTATTTGATTTAAAGTAATCAAAATACAATGTATGAATGCTTTAGTTAGTTTACTTACACTTGCTTGTGTTGCTTGCCCTCGTGCAAGCCATGTATATTGAAATTTTTTCTGGGCATTTCTTTATACATGTTTGTTGTTGTTGTTGAGCCTTGGGCGAACAGAGAAAGTTCTGTTCATTCGGCGTCTGTATACGGGCCCAAACCGACCAAATTGGCGGTCTCGGGGCGTGACATACGGGGTCCGGTCCCTGGCTTCAAGGACCGGTCCCCGAGACCCGAAAATGCCCAGTTTAGTGCAGTGGCAGTTTTGTAATTTAGGGGAGAGGCTTTATAAAGGTGGGCTCCTTCTCCTTCCTTCTTCTCCCACAGCCAACCCAACACACCCACACATGGAGTTAGAGAGAGAGAGTCTCTCCTCTCTCTAGATATCTCCTCTATCTCTCTAGATCCATCTCCCAAATTCGGAGGCTTGGAGGAGAAGAACCTCGTGAACGCGTGGGAGGCGACGATTCGGGCCCTCGTGCGCCCGTTTGAATGGGGTGCTTCCGTCTTGATGTTCAGATTTTGGTAAGCCTTTTGGATTTGAATAAATCCTTAATGCTTGATGTTTTATGGGTCTCTAGAGTAGTTCTAGCATGTTTTCCCCATGCGATTTGGGTTATTTGGAGGTAGTATGCATGCTAGGGCTTGAAATGAGGTTTTTGGATTTTTGGGGGTTTTGATCTATATTAACCCCTTGTTTCTCTAATTGGAGGTTAGAGAAGAACCCCAAGCAACTCTAGATTGTGGATTGGTGGGCGTTCGGTGATCGTTTGCGCGTACGAGCCGAACCGGATCACGTGTGTCGCAGGAGGCCGATTGCTTTTAACTACAAGCAATCGGAGAGCGATTCGAGGTGGGTTGTGCTCACCGAAGTTATTAGCTCGCTTCCATGTCAAAGTGAAGTGGTATTTATTGTTGATGCATATAATGGTAGCTAGTTATACAACAAATGAATGCATGAGGTGAATGCTATGTTAACTACCATTGGATGCATAATGACATATTGTAGAAATGCTAGATGAATGCATGTGATTGATGCTAGTTGAATGCATAAGATAAATGGTATATGAACGTTAACATTATAAGAATATGCTAGATGGTGTATAAATGTTAACATTGTGAGAAAATGCTAGAGGTAACATGCATGTTAACATATTGTGGATTATGTTAGATAATGATGCATATTGACATATGGTGGAATATGCTAAATTCATATGAGTTGAACATGGGTCGATAACTCTAGGTTGATTAGAGAACTCGACATTGGAAAACTAGAACATGAAAGCTATAACACTCGATGTGGACAAGTAGGATGTCAAGTAGATCGAGTGGCATTGAACCTAGTGTCATGAACATAGGTTGGATATGAGTAGCATTGAACCTACTGTTAGTAAACATAGGTTGAACAAGTGAACCTAGAAGTTGAGATCTAGGTAGAGATGACATAGAACCTAGTGGGTTGAACCTAGGTTATGGACAATAGTGGTAGTAGCCACTAGGATGTTATGGATTGAACCTAGATAGGTCGACATTGTAGGGTTGCAAATGACCCTTGAGAAGTGGAAATGGATTCCAGAATCCCAGGACTTATGGAACACCGAGAGGAGGTGTTGGGTATGTGCGACAATTTCGCCGCCCGGGGTTGAACCATTGTTGGGCGTGTGCGACGATTTCGCCGCCAGATAGTTAAGCTGGTTATTGGATTATACCGCTAGGTGACTTGAGCCAGTGTTGGTCGTGTGCGACGATTTCGCCGCCAGGTGGCTAAGTCATGGAGTGCTATGGGCTGTAGTAGCAGCCATTGTGCGGTAGTCTGCGGATGATTGACTCGAGGCTGAGTCGTGTGGATAGCTTGGTTAAGGTGGTAGAAACCTTAAAAGCTAGTGATAAATGGCAAGAGCTAAGGTAACAGAGATTTTAGCAGCAAGTTGGACTTGAGTTGTGAACCTAAGGTAGTAAAAACCTTAGAAGCTAGATGACATGAGCTATGAATAGCAGAATTGAATGTAGGATCAATTGATCTACTAGTTGGTTACATAATTACATGATTTTCATATTGCATGTTGAGAGGCATAACATGTATTTCAATACTTACATAAATATCTGTTGGATATCTGTTGGCCTAACATGTTGCAGTGCCTCCTTGGACCTGGTGGGTCGAGCTTTTCCCTTGGGTGGCCGTACCCATTGGGAACTATGGACAATAGTTCTCTCCCCCGTATTGTTTTTGGGGGTACAGGTTCACACGCGAGCGGCGCAGCGGCGTGAGGAAAGGGCGTAGCTCCGTAGATAGTACCCTACCACCGAGACCAGAAATAGCGGTACCCGAAGTCGGTCTAGCTAGGGGTTTAAAAGACAAGGAACAAACTTGTAATAAATTTGTAATAACTTGGATTGTATTTGAAAGTTAAATGTAATATGTAAAAATTTGAATGTAAGCTCGTGAATGCTTGTAATAGCTAGTTGTTTATGTTGTTTGATACTTCCTTATGCAATCTTTGCTTGAATATTATTCCTGATTGGAACTTCGTGTATTTTATTGATTGCGACGCCTTGAATGTACAGGGAAAACTCTGTCCGTTCGGCGGTCTGTCGGCGTGCCCGAATCCGACCAAATAGGCGGGTGTCGGGATATGACAAGCTAGCACCCCGGTGAGGACATCAATCAAATCACCAACCTCGTGTGGATACCTATAGAGGCCGGACACGTGTGCCGCTTCAAGAGAACCCAATTCCACGATCATCAAATTGAGGTGAAGATCTATCCATGCAAAAGGTAAAGATTCAATCTTGCTTTTCTCTTTTAATCTTAAAAACATGAGGTGTCACGCCCCGGCCCAAAGGAAGCCCGCTCGGTGCGTGCACAAACCCGCCCGGTGCGTGCACAAACCCGCCGTGTACACCAAACAACCGCAATGTACACAAGGCGTCTACCAAAACAAGAATGAACAGGATCAAGTCCTAACAAGGCTATCAGAGCGAGTAATATAAAACCACTAATATTCTATCACAAAGAGATCCACAAAATATACAAAGTGTATATATATAATCCAAAAGTCTAACAACATTTCTAAGTCAAATACATAATATATCTTTCACCAAGATACAAAAAGAAAGATAATGTCGGGTCCCTCTAAATATCTCCGTAGGGGCTCTAGCTAGTCGCTAACCCCTTGCCACGATCCCTAGCCTCTCCCGTCATGAATGGCTCTATAAAAACAACAACAAAAAGGGCGTGAGAACTATTAAACAATAGTTCCCAGTGGGTAAGCCGCCGAGAGTGGCTGTTACGCCCCGCCGCGAAACCATTACCAATTTGGCACGATTCGGGGGCGCCGGGCGCACCGCCGAACGGACAGCACCTCCCCTATCCGCCCAAGGCTCAACAACAGGAATGTGTACAAGAATTTACCCAGAAAATTTAAATTCTAAACATACACATTCAACGGGGCACAAGTAGTGCCAACAACTAAGAGCAAGTAATCCACAAGTAAAAACAAGTGAAATAAAGAGAGTACATTACTAACTATTGCAATAGTTTTGTATCTTTTTACATGTACATCTTTTCCTCAAAATGAATACATACGTTCATTCAAAATACATAGCTCTCCAAATCCTCACCTACATAAATCTCTCTCAATACATAGGTGTGCTAATGCAAAAAGGAAAGCTACTATACTACTACGGTCTCACTGATTGGGCACGATGCCCTTGCCGCGGTCCTCGCTCGGTAAACCTGTACCTACCATTGAAAATAGAGTGGGCTCGGCCGCCGACTCCGCCGATCTCCCAACTAGGTCCAAGAGGGCACAAGTAACAACAAGTAGATAGATAGATAGGTATCTGAAAGCTATAAAGGCATAAAGGAAAGCTATGCTACTATGCCCATAATCATGTATAATGAATGCATGCATCATGTAGTAAAGGTATACTACCATGCTAACGAGATCGATCCATGTTCGATAACAAAAATGTGCAATGTCAATGTTAACTTCACATTTACCCAATCTGTGGCGAAACCCCTTGGCTCGCCTACAACTCACCTTTCCATCCCGTATTGGGCAAAGGAGCTCCATGTGCCCCCAAACCCGGCCTGGGACCGGTTGCATCAAAGATCCCCAGCAACCACCAGCCTCGAGGACCGGTCTCTCCCTGCCACGGACCGGTCCCCGACAGCAACTTTAGCCCAGTGCAGGTTTTGCACTATATGCTTTCGCGGACACGTTTCCAATGCACTTTTTGTTTTTGGACATCTTTAGCTTTTCCGAAGGATATTCACTTGACAACTAGTCGATCCTGGATGAAGTACAACTCTCGGATTTGGAGAATTCACTTTCTTACATCCTCCCCTTCTTAAAAGGAGTTTCGTCCTCGAAAGAAACTAATTTTCTAACTTTACTTTAAATCCATACCTTACTCCTCAAATAGAAGAGGATAGTGCTTTCTCATCAGATCCTTGAGTTTCCAGGTGGCCTCACGATCATCATGATTGCTCCACCTAACTGTCACATAGCGAATTTCTCGATTTCTCAACCTTTGCACCTCTCGTGCGATAATCATCACCAGAAACTCTTCATAGCACAAGTCCTCTTGAAGCTCCGGTGGCTCATATAGCATTGCGTGCTCGGGGTCGTGAATATACTTGCGGAGATTGGAGACATGGAACACATTGTGTACATCCGCGAGCTTCGGCGGCAAGGCAAGCCGATACGCCACCGTGCCAACTCGCTCTAATATCTCATAGGGTCCAATATACCGGGGACTTAGCTTTCCTCGTACTCCAAACTGCTTCACACCCCGCATCGGTGAAACTTTCAAGAACACACGGTCGCCCACAGCAAACTCGATATCTCGACGGCGCCTGTCTGCATAGCTTTGCTGTCTCGACTACGCCGTGAGCAAACTCTTGCGAGCAAGGCGGACTTTCTCCTCCGCTTCTCGCAACACATCCGGGCCGAACTCGGCGCGCTTACCTACATCGCTCCAGTGTATAGGAGACGGACACGTCCGCCCGTAGAGGGCTTCAAATGGTGCCATCTCCACACTAGCGTGGTAACTGTTGTTGTAGGCGAACTCGGCCATCGGCAAATGATCACACCAACTCCCTTTATAGTCGATGACACACGCTCGCAACATATCCTCCAGAGTTTGAATGGTTCTCTCAGTTTGCCCATCGGTCTCAAGATGAAATGCAGTGCTGAAATCGAGCCGAGTGCCAAGGTCTACCTGCAGGCTCTTCCAAAAGTGTGAAGTGAACCGGAGGTCACGATCCGACACGATCTATTTCGGCACACCATGCAGTCTCATTATCTCATCGAGGTATACCTGCGCTAACTTGTCACCCGACCACGTGGTGTGGATCGGCAAAAAGTGAGCCGACTTCGTCAATCGGTCCACAATTACCCAAATTGCATCGTGGCCGCCCGTTGAGCGAGGGAAGCCGACCACGAAGTCCATTGATATATCCTCCCATTTCCAAACGGGGATTGGTAGGCTTTGAAGCTTTCCCGCTGGAAATCGACGCTCGGCCTTCACTTGTTGGCATGTTAAGCACTTCGCCACAAAACGTCTAATGTCACCCTTCATCCCCGGCCACCAATAATGCATTTTTTGTCACGCCCCGGGACCGATACCAATTTGGCCCGACCCGAGCACGTCAAACAGACGCCGAACGGACAGAGTTTCCCCTATCCGCCCAAGGCTCATCACATGTACAAATTCAAACAAGAAATGCACTAGCGGAAACATGCACAAACGACTTACACGAGGGTAAGCAATAGCCATTAGTGAAAGAAAGGAAAACTAAACATTCATTTGTACTATGATTCATTTTTGATCATATACATTGCATTCATCTTGTTCATTTTCGAATTCCTTACAAGTCATTTCATCATTTCTTTACATTACATTGGTTCTTTACCTCACACTATCTCTACTGTCGTTTCACTTTAACTTTATCAAATGCCTCTCGATCTAGGTCATTGTGCCACTCTGTTCTTTTGCTCACTTTGGGTGCTCACTTTTCTCTCATGCATACACATAGGGTTTTCGACATTCACATAGTTCTCACTCATCATATTATGCAAGTTGTACTCACAATCATGCATCATTACGTTTTCATCATTACTTTACCCTAAAATGCATGTAACAAGGTATATATATATGCTCAAATGAATGACACATTAGGCATAGAGAGAAGTTTAATGAGTTTGAGAAGCACTACCCACCTTGTAGGTCTCTTTAGGTGCTCCGACGATTTTCTTGAAATTTTTAGACTCTTCGTTCTTTACCTGCGGCATAACGAAGCCAAATTAGGCTTATTTTGCCCATATCTTTTCATCGGCTTTTCGTAACGTGAATCCGAGGGCACCAACGCGTCGGAAATACCCCCAATTAGGTTTCTAGAGGGTTAATTGCACTTAGAAATCCTCATGAGCAAAAGCACCAATTTGGTGCCCTAGCTCCAATACATACATCAAACCTAGGGTTTGATCTCAAAGAGAAGCAAAAGTAGCTTCATTATACTCTAAAAAGTCCATTAGAACCATTCCTAACTCACTCCAAACCCTAGTTTGGATTTCACCATGAGAGGTGATGAAGCTCTCCTTCAAGCTTTACCACACACACCAAGCACATGGTCTTGATCTCAAAAGAAGCAAAAGAAAAGCTTCAAAGACTCTAAACATTCTACAAAAACCATCTCTAGGTCACATAGTTCCCATTTTAGGGTTTTAGCATGGTTAGGGTTGAAGCTTACCTCAAAGCTTTCCCTTTCTTCAAGCTAGAGATGAAGGAGAGGGAGTTTCTTCACTTCTTCTTCTTCTTCTCCACTTTCTTCTTCTTCCTTTCCTTCTTTTCCTTCTCTTCTTCTTCTCCTTCTTTGTCTTCTAGAGAGAGAAAGAGAGATGAGAGTGGGAGAGGGAGTGAAATGAGAGAAATATCTCATTTACCCTCTAACTATACTCAATGGGTTGCCAAAATGCATTTAAACCCCTCAACTTTCACTCTTTCACACAGCCTGGACTGGGCTGTTCGCGCAGGCGGGGACCGGTCTCTCCTTCAGGGACCGGTTCCCGAAGGCTCTCCCCGCGCAGCCAGAGCTGCTGCACGCAGGGCAACCGGTCTCTCCTTGGTGGACCGGTCTCTCGAGGACCGGTCTCTCGGGTAGGGACCGGTTCCCGAGAGGTAGTTTCTCAGGACTTAGCCGATTTTTCGGCTGTCTCAATTCACACACGTTCGGGGACCGGTCTCTCCCACTAGGGACCGGTCCCCGAGATCTCAAAACTGTAGAATGCAGATTTTTTATCCTTTATCTCTCGAAAACCTCCCGTCATTCACTTTTAATCATTTTAACACCTTCGGACTTTCCGAAGTGTACCGTCCTCGCACTTTGGTCAATTTGACGAAAGTTCGATATTTATTTTTCGAATTTTCGGTATATTACATTCTCCACCCCTTAAAATGATTTCGTCCACGAAATTACGCATACCTTAACTCGTTGACTCAAACAGATGCGGATACTCTCGCCGCATGGTTTCTTCGAGCTCCCAAGTGGCTTCCCGCACAGCATGGTTGCTCCATTGGACTTTTACATACGGAATCTTGCGACTTCGCAACTTCTTCACTTCTCTATCGAGGATGCACACCGGGTACTCCTCGTAGGACATATCCTCACGTAGCTCCACGGGCTCGTACTCCAATACATGTGTCGCATTGCGAATATACTTTCGGAGGTTGGACACATGAAACACGTTGTGAACTCCCGCGAGTCTCGGTGGTAGTGCGAGCTTGTACGCTACCGCACCCACACGTTCTAATATCTCGAATGGTCCGACATATCGGGGGCTTAGCTTCCCACGGACCCCGAATCGTTTTACTCCTCGCATCGGCGATACTCTCAAGAATACGCGGTCTCCAACCGCGAACTCTAAATCCTTTCTCCTCTTGTCGGCATAACTCTTTTGTCGAGATTGTGCTGCCGCTAATCGTTGACGAGCAAGGCGAACTTTGTCTTCCGCCTCCCGCACTACATCCGAGCCAAGAGCCGCTCTCTCGCCCACGTCGCTCCAATGGATAGGAGAACGACACTTGCATCCATATAGTGCCTCAAATGGCGCCATTGCGATACTTTCTTGATAGCTATTGTTATAGGCGAACTCCGCCATCGGCAAGAAATCATGCCATCCTCCTTTGTAATCTAGCACACACGCTCGAAGTAAGTCCTCGAGGATTTGTATCGTCCGCTCTGACTGTCCGTCACTCTGAGGATAAAACGCCGTGCTAAAATTGAGCCGCGTGCCTAGCGCGTCTTGCAAACTCTTCCAAAAGTGGGATGTGAACCGGGGGTCGCGATCCGACACGATTGACACTAGGACCCCATGAAGTCTCACAACCTCGTCGAGATAAACTTGAGCTAACTTATCTCCCAACCACGTAGTATGTATCGGCAAGAAGTGTGCCGACTTTGTCAATCGATCCACTATCACCCATATTGCATCATGTCCGCCTTGCGATCGAGGCAAACCGGTAACAAAGTCCATTGCTAGGTCTTCCCATTTCCAAACGGGTATTGGTAAACTTTGTAGCTTTTCCGCCGAAAATCGGCGCTCTGCTTTTACCTGTTGGCACGTTAGACATTGCGCCACAAACTCTCCAATATCTCTTTTCATACCCGGCCACCAATAACGGTCTTTTAAGTCCTTGTACATTTTAGTGCCGCCGGGATGTATACTATAGGGAGATTGATGCGCCTCTTGCATGATTGCCCTTCGCAACTCATCATTTTTAGGCACACACCATAGATTTCGAAATCGAAGTGCGCCATCAGCTCCAATGCCAAAGTCTTCGGCATTGCCATTCTCAACTTCCCCTCGTATCTTCTGAAGATAAGGATCCGAAGCTTGGAGATCCTTGATTCTTTCCAATAGGGTCGGTTGCACAACCAATGCGGCAAGTGTAGCCGGCACTCCCGGCGCTACCACTTCCAACCCGAATCGTTGCATTTCCTTTTGCAATAGCGGTTGAGGCGTAATTGCCGTCGCTAAGTTCTCCGCCGATTTTCTACTTAGAGCATCGGCCACAACATTAGCTTTTCCGGGGTGGTATAATATGGTGACATCATAGTCCTTTAACAACTCTAACCACCGCCGCTGTCGCATATTCAACTCCTTCTGGGTGAACAGGTACTTTAAACTCTTATGATCGGTATATACCTCACAATGTTCACCATACAGGTAATGCCTCCAAAGATTAGCGCGAAAGACAGCCGCGGCTAACTTCGAGGTCGTGAATGCGGGTAGTTCTCTCATAACTCTTTAATGGCGGCGATGCATAAGCAATGACCCGCCCCATTCTGCATTAATACACACCGCGAGACCAAACAAACGAGGCATCACTGTACACTACAAAAGTCTCCCCCGGAGTCGCAAAAGCGAAACCGGGGTCGACGTCAACCTACTCTTTAACTCCTCGAAGCTTCGATCGCCAATCGTCGCTCCACACGTAGCTTACTCCTTTATGTGTGAGGCGCATTAGGGCGATGGTTATTTTGGCGAACCCCTCCCACGAACCGCCGATCATTAGCCGCCAGTCCAAAAAAACTGGCGGATCTCCGCTACATTTCGTCGGGCGAGGCCAATCCTTGATCGCCTCTACTTTCTTCGGTCTACTGACATACGCCGTCTAGCTCCCGATTTCCACATGACTAAGAATGTGCCCTCCTTAGTCCAAAAGTCACATTTCTTTAACTTTGCATAGAGCTTCTCTTGTCTGAGTATCTGCAACACCGCTCTGAGATGCTCTTCATGCTCCTCTTCGCTTTTCGAGTAAACCAACACGTCGTCTATGAACACCACGACGCATCGATCCAACAATGGCCTAAAGACTCGGTTCATCAAGTCCATAAATGCTGCCGGGGCGTTAGTAAGCCCAAACGGCATTGCCGTGAACTCATAATGGCCATACCGCGTACGGTACACCGTTTTGTGCACATCCTTCGGCCTGATCTTTAATTGATGATACCCCGATTGGAGATCAATCTTCGAATACACCTTGGACCCTTGCAACTGATCGAATAGATCGTCAATCCTTGGCAACGGGTACTTGTTCTTTATCGTTACTTTGTTCAACTCGCGATAATCTAAGCAGAGTCGAAGTGTGCCATCCTTTTTCTTCACAAATAGCACCGGAGCTCCCCACGGTGACACACTCGGCCTCACGAAGCCCTTATCGAGCAAGTCTTGTAGTTGACCTTTTAGCTCCTTTAGCTCCACCGGTGCCATTCTGTACGGAGCCTTCGAAACTGGTTCCGCTCCGGGAATCAAGTCAATGACAAACTCAACTTTCTGGTCCGGTGGCAGTCCCGGTAACTCCGCCGGAAATACATCCGGAAACTCGCACGCTACTCAAATATCTCCCAACTCTGGGTACTCCTTTCGAGCATCCACCATGGTTGCCAAATAGGCCTTACACCCTCCTTTGATCATTTTCTTCGCCCTTACTGACGATATGGTCGCCGCGAAGCGCCTACTCTTGCACGCTTAATAGACCAACTCTTCTTGATTAGGCTCACGAAAAGTGATTACCTTGCTTTCACAATCTATCACCGCATAGTACTTGGAGAGCCAGTTGGTCCCCAAGATAACATCGAAGCCCCACATCTGATCTAGCACTAGCAGATCAATTGGCATAATCCAATCGCCTATTTGCACTGGACACGCCAAACACTCGTTATGGACACTGAATGAATGCTCTGGAGCGTTCACCCACCAATAATCCTCGTTGTATACCATCTCTATGCCATGTGTTTTAGCAAATGACATGCTAATGAACGAATGAGATGCGCCTGTATCAAACACCGCTCTAGCTCTAGTGCCTTTAATCACAATTATACCTGCCACGACGTCGTCGGGTGCTGCAGGTTGTTGCTCCTCCACCTGAGCGGCAAAGACTCGACCGCTAGGCGCTCTCGATCCCTCCGGCTGACGCGGTGATGACGCGCGCCCAGCCGACATCGCTGGTGGCAACCCCGCAAGCTGTCTCGGGGTAGACGGTGCTAATGCCGCCGTTGGCGCAGACGACGTCCACGACGGGCACTCCCGGATAAGATGTCCCGGTTGGCCGCACTTGAAACATTTGCCGTCTCGCTGCGGGCAAGTCGACACCTTATGCTCTCCACCACATATAACACATCGAGGTGGTCTCCAATTCCTCGCCTGCTGTTGGGGATACCGAGGGGGTTTCTTAGTATTTGGCCGGCCCCCGGCACCGCCCGCCGTTCTCTTCTTGCCTTTATCCTTGGACTCGGCAATAGCCTCCCGTTCTTCGCGTAAATGGGCGGTACCGTGCTCCGCCCACAAGGCTCTATCGAAGACCTCCGCAAAGGTCGACAACTTCAGAATCTGCACCTTCTCATAAATCCGGGGTTGGAGTCCTCGCAAGAACCAATCCGCC
>NW_017893555.1:0-33473 GCF_001540865.1 Ananas comosus
TACTTGTTAATTTAACAATGTAAAAAAATAGAAAATGCTGAATTATTGATAGAAAATTTTTTTCACTATCTAGATAAAGATCAATAATTCGGATCGTAAATTGAAGAATCCGATCAATTATTTTTATAACGTCATTTGATTTTGACCGTTCATTTTAAACCCGCTTAATAGATTTTATTATGATTTCAAAAAATTACGAAATTTATTTTTTACAAGTTTCAAAAACTCTAGATCATATCTAACGAAATAAACCGTCGATTAAGAAGCTTCATCATCAAAAATAATTTATAAGTACGAAAGGCTTTATACTTATAAAAATATAGTAGCCCCTCTCTCTCTCTCTCTCTCTCTCTCTCTCTCTCTCTCTCTATATATATATATATATATATATACACACTCAAATTGGATGCGGTGCATGAGGATATTTGGATACACCGGGTACAGGCAACTATATCTCGCTGATCACGCAGAAGGAACCTCGTAACGGACGATTCTGACCCTCCCAACTCTCCACCTAACCGCGCACAGCAACGAGCAAGTTAATCCATCTCACAGGGGCAAAATCGGAATACAAAAGTAAGTATGGTTTTACGAGCTTCGAGCGCCAATTGTATGCGCGGAGATGGTGAGCCATAAAAGGAAAGCGCTAAGTGCGCCCACAAAAGCCCACGAAACGATAACAAGGAAAGAGAGACTGAGAGAGAGAGTGTCGAGAGGTCCGCTTAAACGGGTTATCGGGTACAGCTTAGGGTCCGCGTAGCTCGAAACCAAAGCACCTCGAGCTCCATACGGCTCTCTCTCTCTCTATATATATATGGAACCAAAGAAACCAACCGAAGGCATCGTCCCCTTATTGTTTCCTCGTGAGCGAACGCCGCATCGTCCGACCGAGCGAACTGAGGTACGAACACAATGTGTTTGCGTGCACGGTCGATCGATCTCTAATGCGAACAAAATTTTATGACTCATTTTATTTATTTATTTATTTATTATATTTATTATATTATATTTATTTATTTATTTATTATAATGTTTGTGGATCGAAGGTGAATGGATCGTGAGAGCAAGAAGAAGCGAGGGAGGGAGGAGGACGCGGCGAGGGAGTCGAAGAACGCGAAGAAGCGCTATGAGGACGTGGCGGCGGAGGGGGTCCAATCGTGGGGCGACGCGTGTCGGCCGCCGCCGGGGGTGTTCGAGTTCCCGTGGGAGGGGAAGGGGGCGCGGGAGGGGCTGGTGGCGCTGGAATCGGACGGCTGGGACCTGCGCCACGTGTTCTTCTCGTCGCTCGTGGACGGCCAGCGCGCCACCATCGGCATCCCCGGGGACCGCCTCTGTCGGCCGAAGCCGGCCCCGATCGCCATCCCTGACGGCGATCCTCGGCCGTCCAATGACGCCGACGCCGACGTGGAGTGCATCTGGGCCGCCGCGCTCCGCGAGCCCCTCGTCCCTATTGTGTGCACTGGAGGAGAGAGAAAGATGGGCTAAGCGAATGTGGCTGCAGTGGCGGCGGCGGCGGCGAAGTGATAGAGGTCATCATTCCTCTCTCTCTCTCTCTCTCTCTCTCTTTCTATTCTTATCATAAAATTATCATAAAATTAGGAAAAATAGTCAAGTGTCGTCATATAGTGGAGATATATAAGTGCTAAATAGTTTTGAAAATGTCAATCGGAGCATTTCTTTAGAATACCAAACAATATATATTTGAGTTACAAACAAAAACTGTTTTAGATTTTTTTTTTTTTTTTTTTTTTTTGGTGGGGGTGGGGGAGGAGTAAAGCAGAAGCTCTAGCTAGATGAAATCAACAGGAACATGGAAATATCTATCGACACTGTAAGATGACAATGAAGGAAACAAATTAATGTTTTCCTCTTTAGTTGCATTCTGAGTATTTTGCATGAAATGTTGAGTTTTATAGATTGTAATATTGTTTGCAGTGAGTAGATCAATTATTTTTACTGCACAATTTTGCATCAGGTCGTAGCGTATCTGTTGCATTCTTAGTAATTGGATAATAGAGAAAATATTGGTTCAATGTGCGTGCAGTTTGGGCAAATGGACGGATCAAATTTCTTATCAATCGTGACACATCGAATGGCCATGCACGTTTATACGTTATTCGACGTGCTAAATCTGCTGTGCAAAGATAAGGAAGGCTATATCTGCTGTGCGAAGATATCGAAGTATTTAATGACTGAATCATTTTCGAATCATTGGCGGCACGTCCAATGAATGCACGGCTGCACGTATCTTCGAGGTTCAGTAACGCAAATGCGCATATTTGGTCTTTCTCTATCAAATATATATATATACCTATTTATAAATAAGTTCATACGTGTGTGTACGTAGTACACCGTGGACGATTAACGGTAATAACGGTTAAATTGAAGAGCTTTGTGCAGTAGATCTCCTGGCTATAAATAAGCAAATTTGCGCGAACGATAGCTGCAGTTAATGAAAGGCAAGAAACGACTTCGTTATCCATGAAATAATTACGATAAGCGGCGGCACGTCCAATGAACGCACATCTGTGCGTATCTTTGAGGCTCTCAGTGACGTAAATGCGCATTTTTTTTGTCACTTCCAAAAATAACCTAGCTATAAAAGAAGTGAATATGCGTGTTTAGTACACCGTGGATGAATAACGGTATTAACGATTTAACTGTGGCACTTTGCATATATATCTCCCGATATAAATGTGCAAAACGGGCATAACAAGCATCTTTGATCATTCTACTCAAGTAGTCACTTATGATCAATAACTTGTGAATTTCCTCTTGTTACTGTTGATATAGGCCACTTTCATAATTCGATATTGAGAGATCATTAGAGCCTCGCTTATTTGGGAGAAAATGACTTCAACAAAAAAAACTCAACCTTAAAAAGCCTTTGGGGGCCACTTAGATGCAGTTTTTGATTATTCTAGCTAGGAGTTGGCTCCTATTCCAAGTTCATATATATAGTGTCTTATATAGTTCCTAGTTTATCCTTACTTTTGTGCAAAGAAGAGATAACCTTCGCTATTGAGAATGATAAAAGATTACGAACTTACAAAAGTAGCTTCCTCAACTATTCAGGGGAGAATTGGCTGATTGTAATAAAAAAGATTCTTCGTTTTGGATTATATTGTACAGATAAGTAATCATCGGAGAGGAAGATGATCGTGGAGTAATAGAGAGTAAAACCCCTCTTGTTTTAGACGTACTATATATCATGCGCCTATGCATGGTGTTACATCTAGTCAAATTGATAGGGTAAAGAGATATACTAATTCATGTGATCGATTACAGTTTGTTATGTCCTTGTCCATATCATATGTAGATTGGGACTTCACTACTAACAGAATAGTAACAAAACCTTTGCTTTGTAGATTAAAAAAATGGCCCCTGTACACATGCAGATGATATTTTAGGCCTGCTTCTTCTAATCTATGTGCAATTAAAAAGGTCGACGTCAAATGATCATTGAAGAAGAAATATTTCTGGGCAAATTCCACTTTTTTTAAGTTTTGAATAATTAAGTGTTGCGAAACTTCGTAAAATTTGTTAGTAAGTAGAGCTTGTATCAATCTTAACTTTCAGTAGAACAAATGGTCGTGGAGGTAATGTTAAGAGACCCACATTATAGGGATATATTTGTAATTATGAAAATCAAGGTTCCTCAAAAGCCTGATTGGCTTGATTTGCATTTGGTTGATCTTGGTCTAAAACAAAACAACAACAGGGCCTGCTACAAAAATTTGAGCTAAATTGTGCCCGAGCTAACTTAGCCCAATGCCACGGTGACCGGGTAGGCCGTGATTTTGTGGGCTGGGTTGGGCCTTATTCTTTAAATGGGCCGGTTTGGGCCTGCAATTAGTGTTCCTTTAGTTGGCTTGATCAGATCCATTCATATCGTACTTGCTGTTTAATCTACGATCATGGCCATGGGACTTGAAACAAATTGAAGAAAAAAGAGGAGGAATTTAAAGAATATATAGTGTTACCAAACTAGTAACTAATGGGCCAAAATTTCCACGCAAGTTCATACTATCTCAATGGAAACAAAGAAGGAAAAACAAATACTGAGATTGAAAAAGCAATAGTTAACAACCACACTCAAAATTCAACCACAAATACCCAATATGGGAGAAAGCTATTCTCTCTAATGCCTCAAATTCCGATTCACACACCGTATTCGACGGGACAACATATGCAAGTTAATGTGGTTGGTATTGCTCAACTTCAACGGGAAGCTTCAATTTTTAGTGGATTTGTAGTGCCAGCTAACGGGGGCAGGTTATGCTTACTCGAAATAGTAAATGCCTATTTTGCTCCTTGCGGTTCCAAATTTGATGTATTCGGAGCTCCGCTCTAGATGAGATAAAACGAGAGTGTAAAAACTACATCAACAAAATTGTTTTTTAAAAAATTGTTCAATACTTTTAGTTCGTTGCAATTCGAACCGCAATCAATTTAATCCTAATAATAATACAAATATTATTTTTTAATAAATAATTTATTTTTATTATAAACCGGTTCAGTGGCAGTTGGATTAAATTTTAAGGGTCAATTTATACATGCCCCTCCAAATATAATTAATAATAAATATATTTTTACAAATTTCAACTTTCATATGTTGTATAAAAATTATAATATTTTCAAATATATTTTTCTGATTTGTTGCCTTAAAAAATTATTTATATTTTCAAATTTATCATCATAAATATGTCTCTTCAGAAGTCATAACGGTATAATATAAGATGAATAAAAATATCAAAAACAAATAAATATTAAGTATTTAATTTATGATTAATTGAAATTTTCTAATGATAAAAATATATTTAAAAATATCAGAATTTTTATATAAATAATATATAAAAATTAGACTTTATAGATATATATTATTATTCATTATATTTGTAATGATATGTATGAAATTAATCAAAATTTTAATCCTTCTCGACCGACAACAGGCGGTGGTACCAACATTTTAGCACGCGAATCCCAAGAATCCCACCGCGCCTGGGGCCGACGCCTCCGCGTAATCTCCCCCCTGACGAGTCAGATTAGTGGGTCTCCTTTGTCCTAATAGTGCACGAATTTAAAAGCTCTGGTTGTAGTGACGTGGGCCAATTTCCTTTCTTCGCACGCGGGCGTAGCCTGGATTTAGCTGTCTCCACGTGATCTAAGTAAAATGCTAAATCTGTGTACCCATATATAGTGTTTTCAGAAAATTATAAAAAATTTTTATCTATATTGTTACATCAATAATTTATAAAAATAATATATTTGTGGGGAGGCTGTTGTAGTAGAGACTAAACTAAGTGATTTTATATTTTTAACGTCCAAATTTTTATTCTTGTTGATTTTATTGCTATTGAAAATTTTCTTTTATAATAATTATTTCATCTGTGTTACATGTATATCTCTCAAATCAATTCATGGTTACAACTAATTAAGGATATAATATAGTTAATTTAAATTTATACAATTTTAAAATATTATTTACATATGTTTATACAAAGATAAGAATTCAATTAACTGTTATTTATTTCTATTAAGTTTACATACGAGATGAAAATTTTAGCCCACTTGTTATCCTCTAGTGGTCTTTATAAGCAATCTAGTGGAATGCCCAAAACACCCTCAAAATTCGACAAAAGACAAGCGCTCAACGGAGGATAAGGTAGTAAATCTAACATCTGAAGACACGTGGCATCTAGCCGCTCATTTCGCGATCTTAAAACGTTAAGCAAAGCGCGGCGTTTTCGCTAAAATAGCAAGGAAATTTAATTTCCTCTCATAAAAGGGACAAAAAAAGAAAAGAAAATTGCAGTACAACGTAGATCCAGAGAGAGAGAGAGAGAGAGAGAGAGAGAGAGATGTAGAGAGTAGATACTCGCAACAACGAAGAAGAAACAGAGCTCGAGAAGCGATTTGTAGAAGCAATTTTGGGGGGCGTTATTTACCGCTTTTGCGTCGCCAAGAAGCGCTTCTGGGGGTCGTCGGGAGCGGAGGAGATGAGGTGCTAACATGGCGACGAGGAAGAGCAAGAGGAGGACGGTTTTGGGCTTTCTCCTTCTCTCCGTTCTCGCCCCCATCGTTCTCTACACCGATAGGATCACCAAGGTCTCCAATTCAATCCGTAAGTGTTCGATTCGATTGGAAGAGGCCGAAAAGTACGATCTCGAGTGGTGTTCTCTTTCTTTTTCGGTGTTAAATGGTGGTTTTTATTTTTAAATTTTAATTTAATTTTATTGTTTGCAGCAATTAGCGATTTTGGTCGTGAAATTCCGAATCAGGTAAGTTCCCTTCTTTTTTTTTTTTCTCCCCCCGCTCTTTAATTTTGTTACATTCGCTCTCTGTTTTTAAAATCGTGAAGAAAATGCTGTTCTTTTCTTGGTCTATTTCCTCTAGGTTTCCGTGAAATTTTAGTTGATTATTCTACAAGTTTATGCTAAAAATGTATTCATTTGGATGGTTAATTTTGATGCGAACGATCTGGTTGTAGGTGTCCTTTGATTCTCTTCAAGAACCCGTTCGGATTGTTCATTCTAAGAGCAATGCCGATGCGATCTCAGCTCGATCGGTGATCGGATTCACTGCATTAACAGCTAACGGTGAGGTTCCCTCTTTCCCTCATTATCAAGTAATTAGTTTCCCCCAAATTATGACGCTTCATTCTAATTTGTGGTTGTTGACGAGAATAGAACAGTAAAAGGGCGTTTTTTTAACGGAGTAAGGGTTAAGGTTTGATTGAGTGCCACGTTTTCTGTATAGAATTGCCACGTGGGATCTCAGACGAGCATAAGAGCCGAGTATTATCGGCTACCTACGATGAAGGGAAGCAGTTGGAAAGAGACAGCTCAGATGAGAAAGTCGATGCAACAGATCAGGAAAAGGAGAGGGGATTAGACAAGGTCGGAGATCAAGAACATAAGAGTCGGGCTTTATCGGTGATGGATGAGGGGATTCAATCGGAAAAGGAGGGCATAATTGAGCAAGTGGTAAGATCGGCGAATCTTGCAGAGGGGGAGAAGAATATGGAGAATAATGAGGGCACTCAATCAGAAAACAAGGGCATGATTGAGCAAGCGGCAAGCCGAGAAAGCGACAAGAAGCCTGAAATGGAAGAAAAGAACAAAGAGAAGAAGATTGAAGCTCCGACTTTTCCATGGAAGCAGGTAATTGGGCCTATCAAATTTCATTATAGTCTTTAGCTTCTATGCGGATGGAACTTTTAACTAATTCCTTGGACTAAGATGAAAGAATGAGATTTCCGAATTTGACTATAGTTATGTGACTTGGTCATCAAAGCTAAATAATTTCATGTACCTGTCTTTGCAGAGATAACTTCATCATATTATAGTTTCTCTTTTTTATTTGGGTAAACACTAAACACTATATTTGTGTAATATTGGAGATATGTCATCATATTTTTGCGTCATTTGTTTCAAGATTTGATTGTAGAATTTCAATACAACCAGTGAAGATAATTTGGAAGTAAAATTATTTTCTTTTTACTGGAGGTTGCTCTGAGCGCCATTTATTATCCTTTTTCTGATGGACTTATCCCTTAAAATTTAATTTTGTTATTTGATGAGTCAATGACTACAAAGAGGACGTGAAAGGTATCTTAATTAGCTGCCCTATTGTCTTAGAAGAGAGGCAAACTGTTGTTGCATTTATGTTCTGTGTCAATTTAGCCCCTTCAGCAAATTATGCCAACTCTGCGGTGATTAAGACCCTTTGAATGTCTCTAAAGGGGTTTCCAGAAAAATATTGTTGGGGGTGGTGAGAATTGTATTTTGACCCAAGGTTTTGTTCTATTCTCCTGTCATGCATATTTTCTTATTATCTAATCACTATCTGTATTATATTTGTTAGTCTTTACTTTCTGGATTGACCAATTGATGTGATTTAATTGAATCTTTATCAGTTTTTGACCATTCATCTACTCATTGAGGAAATATAGCTTTCGGCTTAGGGGTTTTTTTTTTTTTTTTTGTCCTGGAGAATTGGTCTACATCTTGTCTCTCCTGATGCTTGATTTCTTCTTTTTTTCCCCCTTTTTTTGGTTTTTGAAATCTGTTGCTTGAATACCCTCTTTTTCTTTCCTAATTTATTCATTACTACATTTTGGTCTATTATCCAGGGAAATAAGGATGGAAAGCCATCTGAACTAGTTCCTTCTCAAGTTCGTACTCGAAAGCATAGGAGGAGATCCACTAATAATGACCGTAGTGGTGCCACGACTTTACCTGATGTTAGAGTGCGCCAACTTAAGGATCAATTAGTAAAGGCAAAGGTTTATCTTGGCCTTTGTAGAAGCAATACCAACTTCGTCAGGGAGCTTCAAGCTCGGATAAGAGATGTTGAACGAGCACTTGGCGATGCAACCAAGGACTCAGAATTACATACGAAGTACGTTTTTTGGTTTCACTGATTAGTGTTTTGACCTTGTAACCTTACATCGCCTGTTATTGGTTTGCTTTGTTGTGAAAAAATTTCACTAATTGTCATTGGTTTGCTGTGACCTAGTAACCTTTTATCCCTCCTTTTCCCCTTTGATCAACGTGCTGTTTGACTTCAGATAATTCTTTCCAAACTTAACCATCATTGTAACTTTTCTGATGGAATATCTACAGCTTAATAATAGAATTTTTCAAAGTTTTTGACAGGAACTTTTTGAGGGAACTTTTAAAATTGAATAACAAAAAATTTAGTTGAGAAGTTTAGATCCAAAAAATTTAGTTGGAGGTTCTGTTTGAAAATGCAGTTGCGGATGTATACGCAAATTTTGCATTTTCTATAGTTTGCTAGTTTAGAATATGTTTAGTCTGATTAACAAGTTAAAACATTTGAGATTAGTTTTAACATTTACACCTAGTAGCTCTTTTTTATATTGTGTTGCATTAATCAGTTCACGTGAGAAACTTCGGGCGATGGAGGAAACATTGGCCAAGGGGAAGCAAATTCAAGAAAACTGCTCTGCTGTTATCAACAAACTCCAGGCGATTCTTCACTCCACTGAGGAACAGCTCAATGCACATAAGAAACAGGCTATCTATTTAACACAGCTAGCAGCAAAAACTCTACCAAAAGGCCTCCACTGTCTTCCCCTGAGACTCACCACCGAATTTTATATTTCAAATGTCAGCCAGGAGGAGTTTCCAACTCAAGAAAAGTTGGAAGACCCCAAACTCTATCATTATGCACTCTTCTCTGACAATGTTTTAGCTGCAGCAGTGGTCGTGAATTCTACTGTCTTGCATGCTAAGGTAAGCTATATAACTTATACAGCTACAAACGAACCAGACCAGATCCAAGTTGAGCCAAAAACTGTGCTGCTTAGTGTTTTTTTACCGTGGCGTCTAATATAGCTTCTCCTTCAAAAAGCATGAACTTCTAGAAACTAGGTGTTTTGGCTGATAATAATTTTGAAGCTTTTGTGGTGATGAAAAGCTAAAATGAGATTTTGAGCCTCTAAAGTAGAAGGTCTAATTTGAGGCATCTCCTTTGTCTACGGGCAAGTAGCTTTTGAATAGGTTGTAATGAAAAACTTGTTACTGCTTCTTCAGACAGCTTTATTTAAATTGTGCTTCTACTTGGACGCTCCAGTGGAGCTAAGCTTTAGAATTTGGGGATATTTGAACTCTGCCTGAAGCTTATAAACTATGCTGAGTCTTGTCTTGTTAATTTTTGAATTGAGCCTTTCGATCTGGAATTAGTGTGAATTTCTTGCTTGTGTTCATCTTGCTTATTGGGTTATTGCTTATTGGGTTAAGGCTTAAAATATAGGTTGACATTGTCTTCTCCTACAAGCTATTCAAGCTACACAGAGCTTTTACGAGTCAAAGTCCTAGTTGCTCACTATCAGCTTTACTTGTTCCCAGCGTTATTGATTGCGCTTTTCTTACCATTTCCATCAATAAGAGATGATATTTATTTATGATTTGACCTTTATTTTCTTGCAGAACCCAGAGAACCATGTCTTCCACATTGTCACTGATAGACTTAATTATGCAGCCATGAAAATGTGGTTTTTAGCTAACCCGCCAGGCAAAGCGACCATCCAGATTCGGAATGTTGAAGAGTTCACATGGCTAAATTCCAGCTATAGTCCGGTTCTGAAGCAGCTTGGGTCAAAATCCATGATTGATTACTACTTTAAGACTCATCGAGCTATCTCTGATGAAAACTTGAAGTTCCGAAACCCTAAATACCTCTCCATCCTGAATCATCTTAGATTTTATTTACCCGAGATATTCCCTAAGCTTGATAAAGTGCTTTTCTTAGACGATGATGTTGTAGTCCAACGGGACCTTACTGCCCTTTGGTCTATTGATCTCAAAGGGAAAGTTAATGGTGCAGTTGAGACTTGTGGCGAGAGCTTTCACAGGTTTGATAGATATCTCAACTTCTCAAATCCTCTCATTGCCGAAAATTTCAACCCTCGGGCTTGTGGATGGGCTTATGGCATGAATATATTTGACTTGGTTGAGTGGAGAAAGCAGAACATAACTGATGTCTACCACTCTTGGCAGAAGCTGGTAAATTGCATTAATCGCTTACATAACCATGAAACTAGTTACTATCTTTTGTACGTTTTTGTCCTTTTTGTGTGCATTTCCTGGGTTTTGGCGGAAAATTCTTTGCTTATGGTCATGTCTCACACTTAAATTTCAACTGAGTTACTCAAACCTTTTTTTAATCTTTTATTAGGTATAATTTATGCTTGTCATTACATCATGCTTTGAACCTGAATTCTGGTGTTTACTATATGCAGAACCAGGACAGACTATTGTGGAAATTGGGAACTCTTCCTGCTGGTCTTGTTACTTTCTGGAATCGCACTTTGCCCCTCGATCGGTCGTGGCATGTTTTGGGTCTTGGTTATAACCCAAACATTCGCCAAGAGGATATCAAAAAGGCGGCAGTAATACACTATAATGGCAACATGAAACCTTGGTTAGAGATTGGATTGCCCAAGTATCGCAGTTACTGGTCCAAGTATGTGGATTTCAACCAAGTTTTCCTAAGGGAATGCAACGTAAATTTCTAAAAAGTTGAGGGTGTCCTTATATTTCTTTCTTAGTAGGCCTTGTGGATGTATATTCAGCGGAAGGTTTAGTTCTTTCCCTCAGCTTTTCTTTTCTCCACTTTCAATAACATGTTTAGATTTATTCTTTGTGCTCTAGAAATGTAAATTTGCTAGAGCTTCTATTCTTGTCATCCTTTGCTCTTCTCCTTTGCAGAGATGCATGCAGCAGAAATTGTACATTGTACATTAAATCATAATAGCGATAAAAACATGTAGGATTTATAACTTATAGTACAGTATCTTTGAATCCTTTTAAAGTTGTTGTTGCTGCTGCTCTGCAATAATTAGTAACTCCTCTTACTCTGCTATTATTCCTTTCCTACTCTGCTTTGCCTTTTTGCGAGCCGTGAAGCATCAAAGTGGCTGTGCATTTTCAAACTAGGCCTAAGTAGTATAAAGTGAGTAAGTGACCGTTC
Source organism: Ananas comosus (assembly GCF_001540865.1). Lineage (NCBI taxonomy): Eukaryota > Viridiplantae > Streptophyta > Magnoliopsida > Poales > Bromeliaceae > Ananas > Ananas comosus. The sequence goes on from NW_017893555.1 coordinate 11,500, forward strand.
GCCTGTTCTCCCAACTTGGCATCTTTGATTACGGTGGCCATTTATCGGAATCACGGAATACATTGGATCTAAGCCAAATATACATTGGTGAACACCATTTACACTAAAATGACAGCAATACCGAATCTTGAAGTACTGTAGTTTTCCAGTTAGGACCACTGGTTATGCTTTCCGTTTTCTTTTCTCTAACATGCGGAGGGAAAGTTTAGAGAGAGAGTGACTGCTTTGGGAAAGTATTTCAAAGAATCTATGCTTATCCACTTTTCTCTCGGCATGGAATTTGTTTCTGGAAATTGCCGGTACGTTCAATGGTTAGACTCTTTAATGGCAGTTCTAATGTGGATGAACACTGCGGCGAGTGGGCTGTGAAGATCTCATTGGTTCTCTTCTTGCTAAGTATGATCTTTTCATCAATTCGTGCTCTATCAATGGCCTTATTTGCCTGCGGTTCGCAGCAGCGGTGGCGGAAGCAGCACCGTAGTGTATTATGTTAGTGATGGCCGTGCTACTTACGTGAAAAGTGGTGGCGGGGATGACGTTGGAAGCGATGGCGGTGGCTGTGGAAGTGGCTGCGGTTGATGCTAATTCATTCTTAGATTAGTTTGATGTGGGTTTTCTTTTGATGCTTTTACTTAACCATCTATAGTGAGAGTAGGAATGTTTTGTTACTTATTATCTGTAGTTGTCTGATTTGATTTTTCCTTTTTGTATGTTTTAATTTGTTAAATAAGCATTCAAGCAAAACCCCTTACCCAAGGTTTGTTCGGGCCTCCATTTGCAGTTTTTTTTTTAAAAAAAAAAAAAATTATAAGCACAGTTGACATTAAAATGTCGTAACTTGTCGCAATTTTCAGCCCTGTTCTTGAGTAGACTAATATTTCATATGCCAACCTGAAGACCAAAATGTTCTTAACGATATAACGAAAATAAAAAAAGAGGCAAAATATTCAAAAATTGACACAGAACTATCACGTCTCTAATCATTTTTTTGAGAGAAAACCATTTGTTAAATTAACTGACAATTAACACCCGAGATAACATACGTGCGTACACGAAGATTTTTTTTTTCCTTCCTTCCCTTGTGTATTAGTAGTTCGTTCGATGAGCTGCAGGTCTGCAACAAACAACTCAAAGCATAGAAAAGATGGTTAGGGCGCCGTTAGCAGAATTATTTGTAGCACATCGCGTAACCAATCCTACTCAAGAGCTCTCAGGATTCCTATTTTTTGTAGTTGCGGCGATCTTTGTAACGGCGATCATCGTCTTCAACTGCGGCCATCATAACAGCCATGGGGGATCCGAAGGGAAGAACAATGTCGTGTATTACGGTGGTGGCGGTGGCGGTGACGTTGACACGAAGAAGTTTCACAAAAACCACAATGCCGGTGTTGGCCTTGCGGTCGGAGTGGGCGCCGGTTTGGCTGCAGGAATTGTGATCGAGGAAGCGATCAGTGCTGTGGAAAGTGGCCGAGGGAGTGGCAGTGACAGCAGTCACAGCAGCGGCGGTGGCGGCAGCACTGGCGGCTGTGGTGGTGGATATGATGGTGGCAACGGCGACGGCGGTGGATGTGGAGGCGGCGGTGGATGTGGCAGCGGCGGAGGATGTGGTGGTTGAGACTTGAGAATCGAGCAGTGCATTTATATCTATTATTATTATTTGAAAATACTTTTTACGGTTTTTTCTCTGTTTTTTGCATGGATTATTTCTGTACCAGCAGTAAGATTGGGGCTGGATTTTTGAGTGTTGATGCTCCGACGCTGTTTCTGAAATTTGAGGATGCTTCTTTTTAATTTTGTAACTTAAATTTGATTAATTCATCTCGACAAATGAAAGTTAATTTTTTAAATTTGTTTAATGAACGAAATTGCACTAGTAAGCAGAGAAATTATTTTCATAAATTTGAAAAGTTCCTGGGTATAATGTTGCACCAAATATGCCCTCTTAATGAGGACCCAAAAATGACTGTTTCTTTTTATAATTACATGTTCCAAAGTGTTACATTGACTCGAGGGATTGTGGGCATTGTCCAAAAGTTTATATAATTATGGTAATAAACTTAGAGATTGTTACATTTGATATGATCTAGATTATTAAAATATGCAGAAAAGTAAATCACAAATGTCAGAGCACTTTAGTCCTAAGATCAACTGTTTCAATATTTTAATGTCAAATATCTTTTACTTTAAGACCAGATGGTGTTACGCTTTTTGAAACTTTTTCACATTAAATAATTGAATTATTTAGTTGCAAACGTAATTAGCTGCCGAAAGGTAACATAATTTATATTGAGTATCATATGTATAATGACTTGAGCTAGAATTCTTATAAAAATATATTACTATCATTTCACGCACCCTCACTAATCCCCCAAAATTATAATATTTTTAGAAGTATTTCAGTATAATTTCGCATATAATATATTAACCTAAGTATGCCTCCCCTCTCTCTCTCTCTCTCTCTCTCTCTCTCTCTCTCTCTTAAGTATGCAGGGGCGGCAGAGCAATGTTGGCCCCCTCCCCCCTCCACCAATTTTCATAATTTGCATAAGGGTACTTTATATATAAAAAATTAAAAAAAGGTAGGGTGAGTAATCTGTTTTTTAAAAAAGTTTTTCAGGCTAATATAGTGCTCTCTCAACTCTTGAGTTTTTTCTTTTAAATTTAGTATCTTCATAACTTTTAATTATTTTAAATAAATTTTTTATTTAATTAAATTAAAGATTATATTAAAATTAATAGTTCGGTCAACTAATAGTCATTTATTGTCACAATTATATTTAGTAAAAATTAAGAAATTAAATTATTTATTGAATTACTATTAGATTTAATAAATTTCAAAGTTATTTGAGTGAAATAATATAAATAAAATAATTAGAAGTTAACTAAGTATAAATAAAACAGGGGTAATGCTTTTTTACACTAATTATTTAGCCAATATATTTTTTCATCAAAAATTTGACTAGGTAAATTTTGTTTATTTGTTAAAATTTTGATTTGTATATATTTTGGTCCCCTCATAATCGAGTGCTAGTTTCGTCCCTGTAAGTGCGATCGCCCTTATGCTTATAAGTCGTTTTCGATGATAGAGCTTCCGAATCGACGATTCATATCATTAAACGTTATCTAGAGTATTTAAAACTTCTATAAATCAAATTTTATAATTTTTTGATATTATTTATTACGATCAAAAAATTTCAAAATTGATAATTTTTAACGGCCAGTATGAAATACTTACTAGTTTAACGGTATAAAAGAATCGAAATCAATTGAATTTTTGATAAAAAATTTTATTTACTATCTAAATAGAGATCAATAACTCAAATCTTAAATTAAAGGATCCGATTATCTATTTTTAGGACATCATTCGATTTTGACCATTCATTTTATGTCGGTTTGATAGATTTTATTATGATTTCGAAAAATTACGAAACATATTTTTTAAAAATTTCAAATATCGTATATCATATTTAACCGAATGAATCGTCAATTCGAAAGTTCTATTATTAATAAATAACTTATAAGTACGAAAAAGTTTGATACTCATAAAAGTATAGTAGTCTTACTTTATATATATATATATATATATATAGTCCGTTTCCAGTGTCTCTCTGTATATTGATACAGAGCGATAGCATAAAATTTCTCTGACTTTGAGCGAAACTTGTGTAAAATTCACAAGCTGAAGCAATTTCAATTTAAATAGGAGAAATTAAGATGGCTAGGTTTGTTGCTGATCGAGTTGGTTGACTACAACAACAATTCGAGCACGGTAAAAATGCGCAATACATGTTAAAATTAGGCCATCAATTCACGAAGGTTATCAAAATATTTAAAATAATAATAAAAAATAAATAAATAGGACTTGTCAACGCAAGGATTGTCCCTTTCCAAAGACTTGGATAATATACTATGACAAAATATCTTGACCAAGTCTATTATATTCCCATTCCACGCGTCATTGGCAAGGAAACTTAACAATTACGGAACAGGGAGACCACTAATTCAGGCGAAGACTTTGAGGGCCAATAACACTATCCCCTTTTTCTTCTAAGACTTTTTATTTTTAATGTTGTTCAATTTGTGTATTTATAACAATATTTTGAACAGTATATATTTGGGGAAAAATTGCATGGATCAACTTGGCAAACTTAGATCTTAATTTTTTCCTTCTTCTTGTTGGCATTCGGTTAAATCAAATCGGGTGCGCCCATGATCGAGTTCAATCCGACAGTTACTATATTATCTCATTATATTAGAATTAATCTTGCTTTTAAATTGAAAAACTATTTAGAGATAAATTCTACTCATAGGATAACAATTAATAACCGATTTGGCCTTATGGCCCTTATCTCTTACGCATCTATTAGAATTTTGAAATTCCTTATAAATATACGGGCGATCTCATATAAAATAAATAAGAGAACGAAAGAATAAGAAAACCAAGTGAGAAAAACTTAGAAACCACATTTTCTATCAACTTATTACTTATTATTCTAGAGGGTCTTGAACGATGGATTTGCGATCGTGCTTGTTTGTAGTTCGATCCATCGCGAGTTTTGAGCGATAGAAGATTTTCAAGGACAATCCGAAGAGACGTGAATCAACCTTTACGATCCTGACTCGTCGCGTTCTAGCGCGAATCACTTCCGCAAAAAGGTACGAACGAATACTTCCGCTGCATTCTACACTTCTTATTCAAATTTATATACTCCCTAAATTTCTAATTATTTTGACTTGAATTATTTTTATATGCTGAGTTCAAGTTTCATTAATTGCAAGGGAGAGAGAGAGTGAGTAGGGGGGGCGGTCTAGAGCGCGGTAAGGTTAGTTGTCTTAGCACGAAGAGTGGTCCATTCCTCTCAGTCCAAACCTACCCACCAGAACGGGCGGAGAAGGAGAGACAAAACTTGTCTCTCTTCTGAGCGTACAGCATAGCAACAAAACCTTGTCCCAGAGCTCCTCTGACATTCCGTCGACGGTTTCGAGCAATAAGTCTTGGTTCCGTGCCACTCGAACAAAGCAGGTAACTCGGACAGAAAAAAACATGAGGCAGGTAGGGGTCGCTAGCTTTCCGAGTCGCAGTCAGGGCACAAAACACAAAATGTGCTTCGCAATCCCATCCGATTATGTAACCTGTCAGACATGATAATTCTCTTTCCTCATATACCATAAAAAGACATTTAATCTTGTTGGATTTGTGACGTTTTTCAGATAGCTAAGGTGTTGTTCCCCAGACGGCCAGCGTCGTGAGGAACTATAAAAAGGATCTTAGCGGAGAATAGCTGGTTAGATAGGTCATCTCCATTGATTCGACATCTGCATCATGGCTTGGGCGATTTACTAAGCATTTCCTTCTATTGACATGGAGTGTCTGGATCGACATTTCCAACAGATGGCGCGTCCCGAAGTGCCTGACCGATGTAGCGCCCAGCCGCCAACCGTTGATTTCCATGCATGAGCCTAACCCTCCAACCGTGGCCTTCTTTTCCTCGTCATGATCAAGAGGCTTACGAAAGAGAAGTGCATGTAGACAGTTTCTCCGATCATATTGTCCACTACTGATTTCGCCGAGAGCCATTACCGATAGTAATGGCTTATCACATTGAAAGATTTCACGCCAGTGTAGCACGCCTTCCTCCACCAGTTCGACTAAGTAGAAACAGATCTCCTCGTGTAATAGGTCTACGTTGTTGTCAGTAAAGAGTTCTGATACGTTTATTCACTGGCTGGTCGTCTTCGTTTTAAGAAGCGCTCAAAGCCACCGATTTGATATGCATGCGCAAATTCATCGCTTTCAACTCCTTGATGTCACATCTCCTTCTTCTTGCTTTGCACAATAGACCTCTCAGTTAACTATCCAGCACCGCCAGTGATTTTGTTGCAAACTTTTCCAAAAGAAGGCCCTCCGAAGGCCTTCGATCCGTTGCAGTGACTCGCCACTGAGGAGTTAAAAATAGAGAAGATAGAGCAGCGTCAGGATATGGTTAGAACAGAGTTACATGAGGTGAGCCTTCCCCCCTTGGGAAGTAGTTAAGCCTTCAACCTTCTATCCTTGGTTGATACGGGTGATAAGTAATAGACCAAATCTTCCTTTCTCAACTTTTTGTTGTAAAAGAGGTAAACCCAAATATGAAAGGGGAGATCCCTACGCACACCCAAAATGTAGCGAATTTAGTCGCTTTCTGAGCATAACTCCCAGGTAAATATAGCTCTTGGATTGTCCAAATTGATTCGGCAGTCCAGATGCCCATTCGAGAAGTTTTCGACAAAAATCGCAAGTTTCTCATGCTACTTTTCGCGGGTTCGCAAAAAAAAATAGTATCGTCAGCATAATAATGTAGGACAGTTTGCAAGTCAGGGGATGTCAATTCCAGCGAAAAAAAAAGGAGTTGTTTCCTTCTAACGCACTCGGTTCAATCTGGACTAGGCAGTCAAGCCACTGAAATAGGAATAGGTATGAGAGAGGGATCCTGCCTTGTCTAACTCCCTTTCGGTTTTCAACCACTTAGCGTGTATCATTCAGAGTATGGCAACTTTTGCAATTGCACAAACACTGTCGATCCAAACCACCATTTCTCGCTTGAAGCCAGCCCACAACATTACATCCTCAGAAAACTCCATCCTGACATATGCAAGAACTTTCGAAGTCAGCCATTGACCAGGCGACATTCTCGTGTTGGTTTTAGGCACCAGCTGACTAAACTCGTTGGCAGTAGGCAAAGCGAGTCATCTTAGTGGCCTTTAATAAGGCCGATTGAGATGGGAGAGATGAAGGCGGTTAAGCTAAACACTGGCCAGCTCTGTTTGCCTAGAAACTTGTAGAGATAATTTTTGTATTCGCGTTGATAAGGCTGATTGGCGGAAATCTTTGAGTTTAACCGGCTCCTCCTTTCTTGGGGATAAAGGCAGATAAAGAGTAGTCGCATTAGAATCGGTGAAAATTGTGCTCTCGTGAGTTTCGACGAAGACCCTGAGATTGTTCAATCTTAACGTTCCACTCCAAACCAAGTCAATGATTGAGAAAAGAGAAAGAAAAACGAACGTATATTGGCTTCTTATTTTCTCTTTATATATATATTATATATATATCACACATACACTAAATAATTATTATAATAAAACTAAGACGCCCAAAAAATTAAAAATTAAAACAACCACTTTTCTAACGTTTCAGAAAAACTTTAACCAAAAATTTATTCAACAAGTAGAAAAATAGAAATAATGGTACGTCTGAGTACAATTAATTGTCTATACGCATTTTGTCCCTGCATGCATGTCCCCAATGCACACAAGCAACTGCCTCCGCCGCCACAACCAGGCCGCGCCATCCTCCTCTCGTGCCCCGCAAGCCCGCCACCTCTGTGCCCGCGCCCCGCGCCCACCGCACGACCTGCAGCTACCGCTCCCCCGCCACTGCGCTCCGTGTACTAAGCTGAATCATTCCGAGGTCTCACTCTTACTTGCTTGATCCATGACAACTCACAATTAATAACCGCCACGCCTATATTGCAAAAGATGCTACAATTAATACACAAGAATCAACAAAAAACACTTGGGATACCCATAAACTCACGCAAGATCCTTGCCATCTCTCTCGTCCTCTCTCTTCAAGTTAACTATGTTGTGAACAAAGAATTCAAAAAATTTCAATCAACTTTTATATATTATTTACTTCTATTTGCCTTGGCAGTGGAACATTTGGGTTTTGATTCCAACGTCTATTTACAACCACTATTTATAGTATTCTTCACTGTTCAGAGATGGACCATGGCCAGAGAGAAGATTCCCGGGTGTGAAAGATCTTTCTGCTTTTCGTGTTCAAAATGAGAATCAAAATTCTGTCAGTGACTTTGGACAATATTTTGATTAATCTCGTATGCTACGGCATCTTCCGGATAGAATATTTGCTTTGGCATTGTTCTTCAACAATTTTTATTTAGAGTTTATAATTATATCTGTAATTTAATTTAATTTTTTATTCATAAATAATTAAATAATTAATTAATCAAATTTAGTGTGATTTTTTTCCTTCGAAACTACCTGACGTTTCTTTAGTTCCTTATAATAAAGTTGCAATTTATATATAGTCCAAAATATGTAATACAATCAAATAAAATAGTGTTCTTTAGTTCCTTATAGATAAGGTTGCAATTATATATAGTACAAAATATGAATACTATCAATAAATATGTAGTCCAAGATATATATGAACGCATAGTTACAACGGCGCACCGCTATACTATTCTGGCCTCAGAAAAGTAGCGGTTTCTTGTTATTACACCCTAGTTACTTTGATTTTCTTTCCATTATTGCTTCTTGTCGTTAGCTGCGTTCTTTTTTTTTTTAAGAGTATCGGAAAACACGGCGAAACCTTGAATGCATATTCTCAATTTAAGATATATGATTTGATATTAGTTAACAGAATTGTTTGTCCTTAAAATAAATTGTTAATTAAAAAAACGAATTATTATTAGCTAGGAAATTCGTTTTTTTTTTTTTTTTTGATAGATTAGTAACGACCTACCCCCCCGCGCTGCTTTATTTTATTAGAAATAAACTTAGGCTAGAAATGGTTGAATCAACTAGGATTCGAATTGACTCGAAACCAACCATCAAATCCTTTGCACTTCTCATAGGGACGGTCGGATACAAATCGTTTATATGCCGTGGAATGTATATATCGTGCACTTACATTTTTAGTGAGTGTGGTCATCAACTCGATATATGTAATGAAATTAAGTAGTAGAGTGTTTGATGGATCACTTCTAGTATCTGGTTGCGAATTAACTCGATTCTATCGTCCAACGCCGCCATAACCGTCGCCCGTTAATGCGTTGTGGCCTCCAGACTGATTGGGATGAGTGTTAAACTTATACAGGCGCTACATGTTAACGGCCAAGTTAAAGAAGAGGCTTGGAGCATATCATAATACTTCCAATGATTAAATACATCCCGAGTCAAACCCCCCCCCCCCTCCCCCCCCCCCCCCCACTCCCCTCCCCCCCCCCCCCCCCCCCCCCCCCCCCCCCTCCCCCCCTCCCCCCCGCCCCCCCCCCCCCCCTCTCAAAGGTTTAAGGATTCGAATCTGTGCTTCATAGTTAAGTCTCAATGGTTTGTAACTCGCACTTGATACAATATAATAAGTTCTGTATTAGAGCTAGCTAGAGAAGAGAGATTTGAAGAGTAAGTTTACAGCTATATGCTATAAGTTAAAAAAACCAAGATCATTGGCAGTCAACAGTTAAGACACACTGAATTGACGTCTATAGCAAGTGAAAAAGCTTGATGTCTGGTATCCCGAGATCCAAGTTCGAATCATAAGTGATGTTCCCATTTCCACATAAGTTTTTATTTCTAATAAAATAAACGAAGTGAAATAGCGTGCCTATCTACTCTAAAAAAAAAAAAAAACTGTTAAGACACACTAGCTAGTCATAAATGGTTAGATAAGGATCTAATCTGATACTATGTGAGGGGGGGGGGGGGGCGGTGACGTGCTACTTCTAAGTCTCTACTTCTACAAAGCTCTAATTTTTGAAGCAGCGTAGAATGTTTTTTATTGTTTTATTTTTTTCACAATCATCGGCTAATCGAATAAGGAAGAAAAAAAAAAATATCAACACAAAGTATTATCAGAACAATTAATTTGTGCTATTTCAGAACATCCAAACGACGAATAAAATTATCCAACAATGCATGAATAATATAATAACTAAAAACTGCTATTTGGTTTTCACAAGTCCCATGCGCACTGACAAAATCAACATCATCCGCACGCCGCCGCCGCGCCCGCACCACAGCCCGCCACCTCCTCCTCCTCCTCCCCCACCACACCGCGCCTTCCTTCCCCTTCCTCCTCCATCAGCCGGCCACTCCTCCTCCGCCATCAAGCCGCCCTCCTCCTCTACGCCACATCCCGCCTCCTCCTCGCCACCATCTCCCAGCCCCCTCCGACATCCCCTTTCCGCCTACGTATGTTTGATCCTATGATCGTCGCCAAGCAGATGAAAACTCGACGGTTATGACGGGCAAGAGATCGCCACAAGCACTAAAACAATACAGACCTGGAGGCATAACCGTAGAGAGAATAGGATGCCCTTAAAGCTCGCCAAGAATCCTTGTCCCCATCTTCTCTCCCTCCCTCTCTCTTCATATTAGTTTAATGAGGTGCAAATACGTAATAATGATGTAGTGTTAAAATTTCATGGTTCCTGCATTAGACTGTGAGTTCCTTATATGAGACTTGCAAAATATGTGAGTCCAAATATGAAAGATACTTTGCACCGTTATGCAAGTTAGTTAAAAATCATATATATTATATATATATATATATATGTATATAATATAATATATATATATATATATATATGTCGTGGCTAAACTATTGCCTGTTGTTGTCATTTTGTAGTTTTTGGGGACGGAAAGACTTTCATTTTATCCAAATTTGTTATTTCATAGTTTGAAAAGTGCGTCAATAAGATAGTAAAGTAAGACAATTAACAAATCACAACTTTGTTTTTTTTTTGAAAAATAGATAGCGAGCTCCTCAGCTTCATTCATTAGGAAGATAATAATCTAAGCTTACAGAAAATGGAAAACAGCCGGAAGCTTCCCGAGGAAAAAATCTGAGTTAAGAAGAGACAGAGAAAAATTTAAGGGATCTGAGCCAAAAAAGGAAATGAAAGAAAAATCAAATAAAATCACAAGTAATGGTAAATCACAGAATAATTAAAATATAGTATAATCTATTCGGTACTGTAATTTTTTTTTTTTGAGAAATAGATAGGCAAGCTACCTCTGCTTCATTCATTAAGCAAAATGGAATTAGGCGTACATGCGGGATAGCAGATTAGGCGCCTACAGGAACGAGCGGCAAAACTCAACTGTAAATTTTAGCTTTACTATTTTAATGGGCTGTAATACTATATTATATTTACCTATCTTATTTAATAATAAGATTAATTATAATAAAATAAAAATCAAAATACAAGATAGTAAAATATTATTTTAAAAATAGCTCAAATTTAAAATATTTAAATCACATAGGGGCAATTGAAATTTTCGCTTGATTTTTCAGTGATTTTCCCAAGCATCACGTAATCATCGAAACTCCATAGAAATTTTACTTGGACTATATGATTAAAAGACACGAGGCATGAGATTTTAGGTTTCATAATATCAGGATCTCATATATGATTGGAATGCGAATCCGCAGTTATAATAGTGTATATTTGGTTTAGATTTGTAGTTTACTAATTTGAAAATTAAATCCTATATATATTGGGATTGGATTAGATTTTAGATTCTAATTTGTATAGTATGGATTATAAAGTCGGAATCTAATTTCTAATTGAATTAGGATTAGAACTCTATTTAGGAGACGATGTATCTATAAATACATGCATACTGCCTGAATTTAATCTTGGCGGGCCAACAAAATTAAGAGGCATGCACTAACTTAATTAAATCTCTTGAGGGTACTGTGTCGTGCCGGACGGGAACCGAGCTTCGTGTTAATTTGGTGTTTTCGGTGGCTGGCAATCAATCAACGAGCCTCAAGAGAGAGTTTTGGAGTCTCCTAATAATTAAGTAAGCATTCCGAGAGCCGGCGACTAATTACGGACATTGGTCCGTACAGCATTAGTGTCCTAATTAAGGCACCAAATTTGTTGCTCCTACGGTTGTAGAGAGAAGGTTTTTTTCCGAGTTGCCTTTATTACGTGTTTTCGATCTGATTGAGTTCGGATCTTTATGAAGAGATCTTTTTGTAGCTTCGCTCTTTTCAACATTAATAAATTATTTACTGCCCGTCTTCGCCCGTGGCGTAGGCATTGGCCGGAACCATGTAATCTATCGTGTGTTCTTACTTTATCGTCTTTTTTTTTCTATGCAGTTAAATTATTGTTCTGGATTTATTTTCGTGCGTGTGCCGATTTTAACAGATTAGGGGTGGAGGAACTGAACTCTTTGGTATTAAATGAATTATTGAATCGAAATCGCGTGTATTTTCAATAAAACTTCTAATCTATCATAGATTTTTCTTAAATAATTCTATTGTTTTTGTGAAGTATTAACGATATTTCGTAATATAGGCGCACTAAAATTATGGACTAGACTCTAATGCTTGGACGTGGACTTGAAATCTCACTATGCACATACAGAGCTTAAATTTTGAAGCAGCGTGCAATGTTATTACAAATCGCTTTGCATATAATGGTATCTATATAGATTAATAAAGAGAATGTTTTTAAATGATAATATAGTAAAATATAATTTTTAGAGTTCTCTAATAACAAAGACAAGTCGAAGAAAGAGAAAAATAATTAGTCTTATTGTTCTTTCTTACTAGACATAATAAATAAAAAGTCCAAATTTAATTAAGAATTCTGAAAAAATGGTGAACGCTTTCGATGATCATAGTAAGAAAATTTTTTTTTGCTTCTCTCTTACAATCAAACAATCAGAAGAAAAATATAGAACTTATTCTTGTTTTTTTTCTGCACATTTCATTAAAGAAATATATATATATATAAATTAAAACAATACATAATATCAACTGTAACTCACGTCAAGTCATAATCATCCTAATCGAAAAGAATATATATATAATTATATAGTATAGTATTATATACAACAAGAGATCACAAAACATTATTTTGTACATCCAGAAAAAATCCAGCAAACACGAAATAAAAATTTTTTAAAATAAATTCAACAAGAGCGAATAATATTGGTAGAGAAAACATGCTATTGGTTTTTTCAAGGTCGCATATATGCGCAGGTACATCAATCACGAACATCCTCCGCCACCACCACCTCCTCTCCACCACATCCCCACCGGCCACCGCGCCTCCTCCTCCGTCCATCAGCCCGCCACCGGCGCGAGCATCTGCCAGGCGGCGCCACCGACCACCCGATTGCATATGCGAACGTTTCCGCCCTACTTTGTTTGATACCATGATTCGCCGCCCACAATGAAAATGGGCCTATGGTTACACCCGCAAGTGATGCTGCAATAGCACAACGAACAAATAACACACCTGAAGTGGCATTAAACATAATCAGGATCGCCCTAAAGCTTCCAAGATCTTGCCATACTCTGCTCCATCTTTCTCTCTTCAATTAGTTTAATTGAGGTTGCAAATACGTAAAGTTGTAAATGTATCATTTGTTTCCTCCTCGTTATTAGGACTGTGAGTTCCTTATAAAGTAGGCTTTTGCGAATATGTTGAGTCAAATATGAACAAGGATACTTGCAAACGCCTTATTGGGGAGTTTAAAATATGTAGGCTTGCGAATATTGAGTCAAAAATATGAAAAGGATACTTGCACGCGTTATGGGAGTTTAAAAACATATAATATCTATATATATATAATATATTATATATAGTAATATATATATACGGTATATGCGGGAATAATACTATTACCTGTTGTAAACTGATTTTATTGGGAAAGAACTTTTGATTGTCCAATATTGTTTAACGTGTATTTTTATTTTGTTATTTTCATAGTTTGAGCCAAGTTCCATTTTTACTTTTTTGTGATTTTTATTTTTATTTTATGTAGAAATTTAGCGTTCAATAAGATAATAAAGTAATACAATAAAAATCACAACAATATATTGTAAATTACAGAATAATAAATTATAGATTATCATTCAATTTAATTTTACTTTAGCTATCTTATCGGCTGTAAAATATGTATTATTTTACTATCTTATTTAATAATATATTCCTATAATCAAAGAAAATCACCAATATAGATGTAAAATATTACTTTCTAAATTAGCCAAATTAAAATATTAAATCTACATATATAGGACCATTGAAATTTTCCCTGTGATTTTCGCCAATGTTTTTCCAAGCAACCTAACACGAAAACATAGAAATTTACTTGACATATGGATGTGGAAAATGACATAGCATTAGATTATACGAATTCATATATGTGTCAATAATGCAATCCACAGTTATAGATAGGGTGAGAACTCTTTATGGTTTAAATGGGATTATTGGTCGATCGCGTTACTTTGCATCTTAGGCTAGGGTCTAATGTATAAGCAATTCTTATTAAATTTGATCTGTGAAATTTGAATACCGAAAATCAAATTAACCAAAACTTTTTTTACTTTCAATAATTTAATATATATTTAATCTTATAATTTTTTAAAAAATACATATATTATCTTGACGTAATAGTCAAATTCATTAGAAAATTGACCACTATCTTTTCATATTAATTCAGATTTTACTATAAAATTAATCATACTTAGGGCCACTTTTTGTTGATTTCCCTCAAAACAAATTAATTCAGGTTTGGTTCAATTTTAAAAACTCGCTGCACAAAAATAGAACCGTACTGATCTACCTTACTTCACTCTTCACCCCTAAGTTAATTTCAACACAAAGTGCTATCATGGAATAAATTAAATAAATAAAGTTTGGCTTATAGTATCCTCTGTGAAGTAGATATTCTTCATAGTTGTTCATCTGCAGCCTGGTCAGGGAGGGAAGTTGTAGAATTGTCATACTGCTTCATAGAAAATGAATAAGTATATGCTTTGGCTTTTAATGCATGCCTTCGTGGGTTTGAATCTATCGCCTAATTTTAGTGTTGCGTCTTTTGACTCACACTTGTTGCTATCAAGTTCTTTGGTAGAGATCATAGGGGAGAGAGAGAGAGAGAGAGATTCTGGGATAGTTAGTCTTTAAAAAATATCATTAACTTTAAAATTCGGTATAGGTAAAATATACATTAAAAGGACCAGAGTTCATGAAACACGAGGCAATATTTTTTGCTCTTAGAATTAAGCACTTCACAGAACACCTTAGGACGCGCCGTAATATGGAGTTACAACACGTAACACGAATCGCCATAGTAGCTTTCTGGAATGAATTCCCGCAGATTTAACTTAAAACATTGAAGTCAACTTATAAAGTAGCATTACGAAAGGACAGGATTCAATAAAGAAGCGTCAATTATATTCTCTAAATACGTTGTACGATTTTATACTAAATAAAGGCGGGTATGTGGCTAATTTTGTCTTCACCCAAAAAATAATATAATATACCTTCGCTGGTCTGTATTTTTACGAATGAATATTAATAAAGTTCGATGCTGCTTTTTGTAAATGCTTTTTTTTTAAGTTATCGATTGTACTTTTGAAGATTTATAGCTGTTCTGAGCTTGTACACAAGAGTATAGAATAGGAATACAGTGCTATTCTAAAGGTTAAAAAAAATGAAGGCGAAAGTCCCACTTTTTTAAATTTGGCCTATGCAAATAATATTGAATAAGGTTTGCTTAGGGCGATGAACTGTAGATTCTATTGATTATATATTATATTATATTATTTAAATAGCATCTGATTTCTAAGCATTCTTTGGATTATATTATTTTGTTTTCTATTTTTCAGATTCAATTCTTTTCCATTAAATATGGTTGTGTACTTGCAAGCGGAAAAAAAATAAAAAAACATAAAAGCGTGTGTACTTTTCATTTACAAATTCCAAATTCTTTTCTAATTTAATGCTAATCTTGGCAATCATCCACATAAAATTCAAGTAAAATTTAAAATAATAATTGATACAAAGGTAGGATGAATAATTAATGATATAAAGAGAAAGATAAAATTTAATTATCAATCTCAAGGGTATTTACAAAATATATCGCAAAATGGGGGAATAAATCAATGAGAATCATGTTACATAAGCACCAAATTTATCGCAGAATCGCCCACATGGCCGGCCAAATTTATACATGTCTGGGTTTGAATTGGGCTACACATCCAGGGCCTCAAATTGAAAGCCAAACTACCTCTGCCGATTTTTATCCCATTCGCAACGCTACTCATGTGACAAGAAAGAGAGAAGAGGGATTAAACCTGTTTTTTTTTTTTGGGAAATTTATTCTTTAATTATTCAACAAATATTTAAAAAGATTTTGTCTGAGAATCGGACCGGGCTGACGTGCGCAACGATTTAGAGAGCTGTTTAATGCATGTGCTGATTGGATTTGAATCAATAGATTTTTTATGTACAACATCGTAGAAGATAGGGGACTGTCCTTGAGGCGCTGTGAATGTGAGGTGAGGAGTGTTTGGGAGCTGCTAGCTGAGGACCACACCAAGGGGCAACTGCCTGAGAGATTTAAACAGAGGTGGTCGTGATCTGTTGCTGTGATGTGGATATAGTGCGAAAAAGAATAAATATTATTTTTAGTAGTCACTCATGTGACCCCTCTTTCTGACTATAACTGAAGTCATAGAGGATTGCGCGATTTTGCAACTCCTATGTAGTGTCTTGGTTTTAAGTGAGGAGTACAAGTTTCAAATTTTTTTCTAATAGTTTTTATAATTTAGTTTTATTTGGTTTTTTTGTTTTTGTTCGTTTTAATTTTTCGAGGCCGAGTTGTCCCCCTACAAATCTTGTAGCAAACCTAAATATTCTTGCTAAATAAATAAAGCGGATAGCGTGCTATATCTTTTTTCAAAAAAAAAAAAACAATTAATAATACTGTCGCTGTAGTTTATTTTTAAAGAAATGAATATAAATTTTAAGTTCGATCTGCCTTTTGTAATTTCTTTTTTTGTAAAGTTAGCCTGACTTGCTACTTTGGGAGGTTATAGCTGTTCTGAGCTGTAACAAGTAGCTAGAATACCGAAAGGAAAAATCGTGCTATTTCTATAGGTGAATGAAGGCGAAAGTACACTTTTTAATAATGCCTTGCCTATGAAATTATTGAGAAGTTGCTTAGCCAGATGCAACCTGCTAGATTCTAGTATTATTTATCTATTATAATTATATTTAAATAGTCCTTGACAATGACTCTTTGCGTTAGTTTATTTTTGTGTTTTCATATTTTCAGAAATTCAAATTCTTTCGGATTAAATATGGTTTCGTACTTGCAAGACTAAGGAAAAAAAAAAAAAATAAAAGCGTGTTGTACTTTCTCTTTTACAAATTCAAATCTTTCTATTATAATCTAATCTGTGCAATTCATCCAACATAAATTCATAGTAAATATTGAAAAGAGTATAATCGATGACAAAATATAGATGAATAATTTTAATGAATAAAAGAGAAAGCATAAATTTAATTATCATCTCAAGGATATTAACAAAATATATTCGCCCCAAAATGCGGCCGAAAAAAAATAAAGAAAGATCATGTTCACACAATTTATCGAAGTATTGGGCCCACATGGCCGCAAAACATTAGATGGTCTGAATGCTCCTACACATCCGCCCCAAATTGGGTCCAAGCGCTCTCGTCGATTTATTACCCATTATCGCACGCTACGTGCATCTGCTGAAGAAAGAGAGAAGAGGATTAAATACCTTTTTTTTTTAGTGAAATTGTTTCTTTATATTATTCAAATATTTAAAAAGCTATGTGGTCAGAGAATCAACAGTGTTGTGAACGGATGCGGCCATACGGATTTAGAGATGTTAATCATTTGCTGATTGAGCGTAATTCAATAAATTTTTATGTACAACATCCTAGAAGATAGCGACGTCCTTAGGCCTGCGAGAAGTGAGGTGAGGTGTTTGGGAGCTTCTGTTCGGCAGACCACCACCAAAGGAGCAACTGCCGAGGATTTAAACAGGCGGTCGATAATCTGTTGGTGAATAGATATGGCTGAAAAGATAATATTATTTTTAGGAGTCAATCATTTGACCTCTTTGAACTATTAGATATGAATAATGAGCGGATTGTGATGTTTTCGCCAACTTAGTAGTGTCTTGCGTTTTAGAGTGAGGATACAAGGTCAATTTTCTATAGTTTTTTAATTTTAGTTTTATTTGGTTTTTTTTTTTGGTTGCTCTTTAATATTTCTTCCGATGCGCCTGGGTTGTCTCAATCTCTATAGCTAAAATTCATTGCCTAAATTAAATACAAACGCGATAGCGTGCTATCTTTCTCTCAAAAAAAAAAGAAAATTTAATAGTACTTTGCTAGTTGATATTTAAGGAATGGAATAAGTAAATTTCGAAGTTCGATGCTCGTTTTGTATTTCTTTTTTTTTTTAAGTTTATCGACTGTACTTTGGACCAGTTTACTAGCTGCTCTGAGCTGCCCGTACTACAAAGAGTTAGATAGGTAGTAAATAGGATATGCCTATGTTCTAATGTGAATGAAGGCGAAAGTAACACTTTTAAATTAGCCTACAATATATTGAAGAGTGCTTAGCAATGAACTGTAGTTCTATCATTATTATTATTATTATTATTATTATTATTTAATAGCCTCTTGCACTAAGACTTCTTTGGTTTAGTTTTATTTTTTTTCTATTTTCGAGAAATTGCAAATTTCTTTTCGAATTAAATATGGGTTTGTATTGGCCAACCAAAAAATAAAAAAATAAAAAGTCCGTTTGTAACTTTCTTTTATCAAATCAAATTCTTTTCTATTAAAATTATCTGGCAATTCATCACATAAAATTCAAGGTAAAATTTAAAAAGTAATAATTGAATGACAAAGTAGATGAATAATTTAATGAATAAAGAGAAAGATAAAATTAATTATCATCTCAAGGGGATATTACAAAATATATCGCAAAATGGGAAAAAAAATCAAAGAGATCATGTTACACAAATTTATCGAAGATGGGCCCACATGGCCGCCAAATTAGATGGTCGGGTTTGAATTGGCGCCACACATCCGGCCAAATTGGGCATAAGCCTACTCTGGTCCGGATTTATAGCCCATTTCGCCGCCTACTGCATTGTGATAAGGAAGAAGCAAAGGGATTAAAACCTTTTTTTTTTTGCGGAAATTTATTCTTAATTATTCAAATATTTAAAAATCTGATATTCATGTAGTTTACTCTTGGATCGTTGATAAAATTCTGTTATTTTGAAACGGCCGTTTTTTTAAAATTTCGAAAATTCTCTCGCCGAAAATTCCCCATCCCCACCCCCTTTTTTTATAATATCGAAAATGATCTTCAAACGAGGATCAAGAGAGAAAACAGGGGTGCGGTGGAATTATCTCGAAGCCATTCCTAGGCCACTGGTGCACATAGATAATATAGAAAGTATTTTATGAGGCTCGAAAATTACTCTTTAAATTAACACAAGCTTATCCATTCGACCAAGTTTATCATAACTATGTGGCGTCGTAGGTGCAGAGTCATGCTTTCAAATATCATTTAGTCCACGTGCAATAGAAAAGTAAACTTAAATCGCGATGTGTACAATTAAGAGATCATTAGAAGCAATATCATAATAAATACCAACACAACGTTTGTTTTAACATACAGCACAAATTAAGAATTAATCCTCGAATGATTTAAAAAGATTGATTATGCGCTTTACTTTAAACAGATACCAAGAATGATATACGTAGAAAACTATAATAGTTAACCACACACAACCGCCCGCAGCCGCCCCGCCCGCCGCAGCCGCCGCCACCTACAGCCGCCGCCACGCACGCCGCCGCATGAGCGTGTTCGATAGCGGCCGTCACGACCAGCCAGTGGCCAACACCAGCGGCCAAGCCTACGCCAGCTCCGACCGCCAGCCGTGCCGACGCCACCGCCAACCACGGCGGCGCCGCGCGCACATTGCGTAGGTCGGACCGCCTGCGTAGTAAGGAGGAGGGTTCCCGGGCGGCCGTCAGTAGTACACATGATTCTTGGCTTCGCTTCTTGACGCCGCAATTGAACGCGACGATGGCCAAGACGTGAGACCGTCAACAAAACCATGCATATCATAAGAAGAATCCCGGATGATGAAACGGATTCCCGCTACATCGCCGGAAATCAAGAGGGCAAAGCCCTAGCCATTTTTCCTTCTTCTTCTTCTTCTTTCTTCTTCTCCTTCTCTTTTCTCAAAGAGGTGTTTATTATATTAATATTTAACTTTGTAGGGCGAACTTTACAAATATCTTGCTTACATATATATATATATCCCAATGGACCTCCTCTTCTTTCTTGTGCGATGTGAAGTTTGACCAATAGTTACCTGACAAATAAATGCGCTTTAAAAAAGATATGCAACTCCGAATATTCATTTTATAGCCTTTATTATATTCATCTTTGGCTAAGTCGTCTCCATCAATTATCTCTTTATAAAACTGCTTAGTCGTGCTGCACACACGCTGCTATATATATATATATATAATATATATATATATATAATATATATAGTAGGGCTACTTTGCTATTAGGAACACAGCACCCCTGTGCTCCTAAATTCTTAACCGCTCCATCAAATTTGATGCTGGTTAGGGTGGAAAGAGAGGAAAGAAATTGATCTACACAATTAGAAATGTTTAGACACAAATTTTGTAATATTTAAAAATTATTATCAAGTTCATCTTAAGAGTTGAAAAATGACTGGTCATAAATGAATAATCTTCTTAAAATAGAGGTTAGACTTCTCAATTCAATATTAGAGTTATCAAATATTATTTAAATAATATAAAAAATTTTCTATCAACAATTATAAACAATTTGGATTACTCTACAGCCTTAAACAAGCAACGGCTCATATATGCCGTCAAAAATTGTCGATTTTTCGACACTTTCATCACTATTAAATAATTTTTAAAAAATTTATGAAAATTAGTTTCTAGATATTCTGATAATCTAGATCAACTTCACAGCTCCGATCATCGATTCAGAATCTCTATCATGAAGAACAATTTGATAGGACAAATCTACTATCCTATTAATAGCATAGTAGCCTAGCCCATATATAGTATATATATATATATATATAATATATATAAGCATGTATTTCAAATTTCGGTCTTGTTGACAGACCCATTTTTTGGTCGAAAAAAAAAAATTATTAAAACTCTATTCATTACGTAAAACATAAATAACAAATTAAACAAATTTATTAATTCCTCTTTGTTTCCACAACAGAAAAAAATTTATATTATCCAAATTTTTTGCCTACCGAAAAATATCTCCTTATCTCTATCTAATAAATAATAATAATAATATAATAATATAATATATAATATATAATATATATAATATTATATATTATATATATATATAATATAATCTCATTCATATCTACTAATATTTTATTATTATATTAAATGTTTAATTTTGATACTTTTAGTTTAAAATATTTATTTAAATTTTAAATTTATTAGAATTAAAAAATATATATGTATATCTATATTTAATGATATCTATATCTACATACATATAAATTTATCAAAAAAATTTAATGTATATCTATATCTAGCACTATATTGTAATTATCAGAAAAATGTTTAATGTATATCTATATCTACACTATATATAAATTTTATAAAATAAAAAAAAAAACTATAATTATTGTTGACAAAATATGGTAGGTATTTTCTAATAATATATAATAAATAAATTTACTTTTTAAAAATTGTATATTTTAATAATATGATGTACAATTTCATATTAATTTAAATAATATTAAAATAATTAATTGTTACGTGTATTTATACGTAACATTCAACTAGTATATGTATAGAGGAGGAAGAGAGTTGAATTAGAATACTCTTTAAAAGCACAAGAGTGTAGTGCTTTTGAATTTTTAGCCATTGATGGAGAGATGTAGGGTTGAGATGATAGTGATAGATAGTATAGTTGGAATAGGTGTTTGATCCAAGAGCTATTAGTAATCAAGGAGTGGATCCAAGAGCTAGAAACTTAGAACACCAAGAGTTGGTGCTTCTAAAAGTATTCTAGCTCAATTCTTATATATAAATTAAAAATATAAAATAATTAGTTTTCAAACTTAAAATTTCAAAATGCATATTATAGAAAAGTGTACAGAACACCTCTCTTACAATATGCTCTCAATTGTTTTATTTTTTATTTTTCATTCTATTTTTTAATTTTTTTAGTTTAGTAGTTGTCATCAAATAAATTCAAAAATTTTATATAATTTAATACTGATTTTATAAAATTTAACTATAATGAAAGAATTTTCTACCATGGAATTGATGAATTGTGAACTGCAAATGGCG
>NW_017893555.1:33498-55602 GCF_001540865.1 Ananas comosus
TTTTTTCTGTTGTGGAAACAAAGAGGAATTAATAAAAGTTTGTTTAATTCTGTTATTTATTTTACGTAATGAATAGAGTAATTAATTTTTTTTTTTCGCCAAAAAATGGGTCTGTCAACAGACCGAAATTTGAAATACATGCTTATATATATATATATATATATATATATATATATAGGCTAGGGCTACTATCCTATTAATAGGATAGTAGCATTTGTCCTATCAAATTGTTCTTCATGATAGAGATTC
The DNA here is from genome assembly GCF_001540865.1 of Ananas comosus. NCBI lineage: Eukaryota > Viridiplantae > Streptophyta > Magnoliopsida > Poales > Bromeliaceae > Ananas > Ananas comosus. The sequence goes on from NW_017893555.1 coordinate 33,748, forward strand.
TGAATCGATGATCGGAGCTGTTGAAGTTGATCTAGATTATTCGAAATATCTAGAAACTAAATTTCATAAATTTTAAAAATTATTTACATAGTGATGAAAGTGTCGAAAAATCGACAATTTTTGACGGCATATATGAGCCGTTTGCTTGTTTAAGGCTGTAGAGTAATCCAAATTGTTTAAATTTTTGATAGAAAATTTTTTATATTATTTAAATAATATTTGATAACTCTAATTATGAATTGAGAAAGTCTAACCTCTATTTTAAGAAGATTATTCATTTATGACCAGTCATTTTTCAACTCTTAAGATGAACTTGATAATAATTTTTAAATATTACAAAATTTGGTTTCTAAACATTTCTAATTGTGTAGATCAATTTCTCTTCTCTCTTTCACCCTAACCATCCATCAAATTTGATGGGCGGTTAAGAATTTAGGAGCACAGGGGTTGCTGTGTTCCTAATAGCAAAGTAGCCCTACTATATATATATATATATATATATATATATATATATATATAGGCAGCGTGTTGCAAGCCGACTAAGCAGTTTATAAAGAGATAATTGATGGAGACGACTTAGCCAAAGATGAATATAATAAAGGGCTATAAAATGAATATTCGGAGTTGCAATATCTTTTTAAAGCGCATTTATCTTGTCAGGTAACTATTGGGTCAAACTTCACATCGCACAAGAAAAGAAGAGGTCCATTTGGATATATATATATATGTAAGCAAGATATTTGTAAAGTTCGCCCTACAAAGCTTAAAATATATAATAATAAATAAACACCTCTTTGAAGAAGAAGAAGAAGGAGAAGAAGAAGAAGAAGAAGAAGAAGGAAAAATGGCTAGGGCTTTAGCCCTCTTGATTTCCGGCGATGTCGGCGGCGAATCCGTTTCTCAATCCTCCGGGATTCTTCTTATGATATGCATGGTTTTGTTGACGGTCTCCGTCTTGGCCATCGTCGCGTTCAATTGCGGCGTCAAGAAGCCGAAGCCGAAGAATAATGTGTACTACTACGGCGCCGGGAACCCTCCTCCTTACTACGCAGGCGGTCCGACCTACGCAAGTGGCGGCGGCGGCCGCCGTGGTGGCGGTGGCGTCGGCACAGGCCTGGCGGTCGGAGCTGGCGTAGGCTTGGCCGCTGGTTTGGCCACTGGCCTGGTCGTCGACGCCGCTATCGACAGCGCTCATGGCGGCGGCTGCGGTGGCGGCGGCTGTGGTGGCGGCGGCTGCGGCGGCGGCGGCTGCGGCGGCGGTTGTGGTGGTTAACTATTATAGTTTTCTATGTATTCATTCTTGGTATCTGTTTAAGTAAAGCACATAATCAATCCTTTTTAAATCATTCGAGGATTAATTCTTAATTTGTGCTGTATGTTAAAACAAACGTTGTGTTGGTATTTTGATTGATTGCTTCTAATGATCTCTTAATTGTACACATCGATTTAAGTTTACTTTTCTATGCACGTGGACTAAATGATATTTGAAAGCTGACTCTGCACCTACGACGCCACATAGTTATGATAAACTTGGTCGAATGGATAAGCTTTGTGTTAATTTAAGAGTAATTTTTCGAGCCTCATAAATACTTTCTATATATCTATGTGCACCCATGGCCTCGGGAATGGCTTCGAGATAATTCCACCGCACCCCCTGTTTTCTCTCTTGGATCCTCGTTGAAGATCATTTTCGATATTTTAAAAAAAGGGGGGTGGGGATGGGGAATTTTCGCGAGAGAATTTTCGAAATTTTAAAAAACGGCCGTTTAACAAATAACACGAATTTTATCATCACGATCCAAGAGTAAACTACATGAAATATCAGATTTTCTAAATATTTGAATAATTAAAGAATAAATTTCCCAAAAAAAAAAAAGGTTTAATCCCTCTTCTCTCTTCCTTATCACAATGCAGTAGCGTGCGAATGGGCTAAAAATCCGGACCAGAGTAGGCTTAGGCCCAATTTGGGCCGGATGTGTAGCCCAATTCAAACCCAGACCATCTAAATTTGGCCGGCCATGTGGGCCCATCTTCGATAAATTGTGTAACATGATCTCTTTGATTTTTTTTCCCCATTTTGCGATATATTTTGTAATATCCCCTTGAGATGATAATTAAATTTTATCTTTCTCTTTATTCATTAAATTATTCATCTACTTTGTCATCAATTATTCTTTTTAAATTTTACTTGAATTTTATGTGGATGAATTGCCAGATAGATTAAATAGAAAAGAATTTGAATTTGTAAAAGAAAAGTACACACGCTTTTATTTTTTTTATTTTTTGGTTGCCAAGTACAAACCCATATTTAATCGAAAAGAATTTGAATCTGAAAAATAGAAAAAAAAATAAACATAACCAAAGAAGTCTTAGTCAAGAGCTATTTAAATAATAATAATAATAATAATAATAATAATGATAGAATCTACAGTTCATCTGCTAAGCAACTTCTCAATATTTGCATAGGCAATTTAAAAAAGTGTACTTTCGCCTTCATTCACCTTAGAAATAGCACTATTCCTATTCTACTACTCTTGTGTACAGCTCAGAACAGCTATAAACTTCCAAAGTACAGTCGATAACTTAAAAAAAAAGAAATTACAAAAGCAGCATCGAACTTAAATTTAATATTCATTCTTAAAAATACAACTAGCAAAGTACTATTAAATTTTTTTTTTTTTTTTGAGAGAAAGATAGCACGCTATCCGTTTTATTTATTTAGCAAATGAATTTAGCTATAGAGATTGAGACAACTCGGCATCGGAAAATATTAAAGACAACCAAAACAAAAAAACCAAATAAAAACTAAAATTAAAAAACTATAGAAAATTGACACTTGTACTCCTCACTTAAAACCAAGACACTAATAAGAGTTGCAAAACTCAGTCCAATCCCTCCCATATTCATCTAATAGTCAAAAGAGGGTCAAATGATTGACTCCTAAAAATAATATTATTTCTTTTTCGCCATATCATTCACCAACAGATTACGACCCTGTTTAAATCTCTCGCAGTTGCTCCTTGGTGGTGGTCCCAACCAGAAGCTCCCAAACACTCCTCACCTCCATCCCAGGCCTAAGGACGTCCCTATCTTCTAGGATGTTGTACATAAAAAATCTATTGATTACGCATCCAATCAGCAAATGATTAACAGTCTCTAAATCGTTGCCGCACGTCACACACTGTTGATTCTTAGACCAACATCTTTTTAAATATTTGAATAATTAAAGAATAAATTTCCCAAAAAAAAAAAGGTTTAATCCCTCTTCTCTCTTTCTTGTCACAATGCAGTAGCGTGCGAATGGGCTAAAAAATCGGACCAGAGTAGGCTTAGGCCCAATTTGGGCCGGATGTGTAGGCCAATTCCAGACCATCTAAATTTGGCCGGCCATGTGGGCCCATCTTCGATAAATTGTGTAACATGATCTCTTTTATTTTTTTTCCCCATTTTGCGATATATTTTGTAATATCCCCTTGAGATGATAATTAAATTTTATCTTTCTCTTTATTCATTAAATTATTCATCTATTTTGTCATCAATTATTCTTTTTAAATTTTACTTGAATTTTATGTGGATGAATTGCCAGATAGATTAAATAGAAAAGAATTTGAATTTGTAAAAGAAAAGTACACACGCTTTTATTTTTTTTTATTTTTTCGTTGCTTGCCAAGTACAAACCCATATTTAATCGAAAAGAATTTGAATCTGAAAAATAGAAAACAAAAATAAACATAACCAAAGAAGTCTTAGTCAAGAGCTATTTAAATAATAATAATAATAATAATAATAATAGAATCTACAGTTCATCTGCTAAGCAACTTCTCAATATTTGCATAGGCAATTTAAAANACTTTTGTTTAGTCGCACCAGGCGCTAGCGGTATGGAGTGACGGGACATGTGTCTTACGACCATCGTGGAGATTATGTCGTAGAAACATGCCGGCGGTACATTAGACACTTTTTCGGTTATTATCAGTCGTCTTACGTAATTATGCCAACTTATAACTTTTTTACCAACGTAATTATTCATGGACACAGAGAGCGACGACTAGATCGAGTAGAGATATCTTGAGATATAGCCAGCAGGATTGCAACCGGGGTTTTGCATTTGGCGGCCATAAGCAGGTGGACTATAAACTTTTCATACAATGGCTCCGTGCAGACACATACTGACGAGGGTCGAAGGTATTTATTAAACATTACGAAATGAGGAACGGTTGGTACGGAAGGTTATTAAATAAACTTGTACGTTTCACCTAGCGTGGCAAAGGACGTGAAGAAAACCGCAGTATAAATCAGAACGGAAGTAATTGCCCTCTTAATCAACTGTATACTCTAAACTTCATGTTAATGCTACGCGGCGTAAATCGTAACCTTATTGTGTTCATACAACTGGGCGCATATAGAATTGAGACTTTATACAACGTAGGAATCCTTGGCTACGCACATTGGAGGTTCCTGTAGGGAGTTGACACGTAAAGTGACATATTCAACAAAACCATCTAAAGTGTTGAAAGTAGACTTGTAACACTCTTTACACGGTAGCTAGTTCTCGCAGGTGATTTCTACGGAATAGTAATTTCTAAAGTGCCTCAGTTCAGGGCAGTTACGATCTATCTAGCCTTAACCATGCAGATTGTAGCTTGAGTGAGCTTAAGTGTTGTATGACAACATAGGTTAATAATAGGCATCCTTTAACGAGGCCTACCAGTTATTTTAGTTCAAGGAGCAGTCCTAACAGATGAATTAGCAACAAATGTACGCCCAGCAGTAAGTTTGACATTTACCGTAAGCGTTCCGTTAAATTAGGTGGTAGCACTAGTAGAAGTTACAGTTGCCGATCTAGTAAGGTTAGCAGCAGGAGTACTTAACCACGTAGTAGGACTAATGGCAGTAATAGTTACCCACGTAGGAGGACTACTGGTAGTAATCCTTATTCAAGTAGCAGGACTAATGGCAGTAATTGTAGAGGAAGTAGCTGTTATAATAGTTCTTGAAGTAAGGTTAAACATATCCCACATCTATCGGACGTTATCCAGGGCTTACAAATGATATAATCTATTTTAAAGTAAATGATAATTAATTTATTAGGTTTAAAAGAAATGGGGGTTAGCATTAAAAGTAATCCACATACTTTATAGGACCGAAGCAGTGCTATCGTCGAGCTTCACGTGCCCGATCGAGTCCTTCGGCAGTTTGGTCTCCTGCAGCATATACCTATTCATGTAGAGACCACCCGTCGCTTCACATCTCAGGGGCGGCCAGATGAGCATTGGGGCCACTTTCATGCTGCACACATCGAGAGATGGGGACAGCGATTACAGGCTATTATTGACCAGGATCCGATTGTCGGTGATGACCCGGTACAGGCGACCTCTATATATATGGAGTGGTATTGGCAGATTACGAGAAGATGGATTTCTCGTCCAGTACAGCGTCCACCATTGACATACCACCCTCGCGGCCAGACCGAGAGAGCACTGGTACGATCACTCATATGTTAATTTTTTATATACATTATCTTATAGTTAATATATAATGCATCTAATGAGTTTTTTTCTATAATGCAGGTGGACGCATTACGACAGGCTCAAATGGGCATGAGAGGGCTAGTTCATGATCGACCGTCTTACGATGCGATGATAGAGACATTAACGAGCATGGATGTCCAGATTGAGTCAGTACTGGAGTACATTCCTTCGATACCTGTCGCCACTGATGTTGGAGGTCGAGATTTTGGTCAACCCTCGACATCGGGTCATCACAGGAGACACTCACCGACACCGACTGGATCACCATCTCTATCTCCTAGTGATGTTGCAGATTTGCCCGCCGCCCCTAGATTTACTTTATTGCCGCTGGACTTGGACTCACTTCCGCCGCCAGTCTCTCGAGAGCACTTTAGATTAGTCTACTCTCGACGTCATGTCGCGTCATCATCACAGTCCCGTCTAGCATCTACACCGGCCATTATCGAGGGTGCTCGACCTGAGACAGAGGAGACTCAGACTCAGGCGATTCTGGAGCATACCGAGGGCATTATCATTGCGGATCTCGATGAGATGGCCGGTATCGAGGCTCTTGATGATGTACCTATTGCCGAGCTCGATGTACAGGGTGGCCGTAGACGTGGACGTGGCCGTGGCCGTGGCCGAGGACGTGGTCGAGGACGTCGAGGGAGAGGAAGATCGAGAGACTGATTGTATTTTTTTTATTTTGAGAATGCACTTTGTATAATATTATATAATACATGATTTAGTTCATATTTGTATATTTGTAAGTGTTTTGTTTGATATTTTTATCCAGTTGATTGTATTTTGTTATTCCACTCGTGATGTTGTGTTTCTCGTTTGAATATTTCTTATCGTGAAAAAACTTGCCTCAAACTTGTTGAAATAGGCGCTAGAATTTGAGCTCAACCTGGTGCTAGTTGCACTAAAGACGGTGAATGGTTCACCGTCTTTAGTGTAAACTCCAGAACCCCGAAAAAATGGCTAAGTCCTGGACTGGGTTCTTTTACACAGATAAGACGGTGAACTATTCACCGTCTTTAATAAGACGGTAAACTATTAACCGTCTTATCTGTGTTTTAGCCCAACCACAACTTGGCCAATTTACTCTGAAGACGGTGAATAGTTAACCGTCTAATGAAGACGGTAACCCATTCACCGTCTTATCTGTGTTTTAGGCCCCCTCTCAAGGACTTGGCCAAATTAGGCTGGACTTGGCCAAATTAGGCTGGGTAGGGCGATAAGACGGTAAATTGTTTACCGTCTTTTAGAAGACGGTAAACAGTTAACCGTCTCCTTGTGCCGCGCGGGGAATTGCTGAGAAGGTGGTAGGGTGCGCGGGGAATTGCTGAAAAGGCGGCATGCTTTTTAGGCCCCCTCTCAAGAACTTGGCCAAATTAGGCTGGCTAGGGAGATAAGACGGTAAATTTTGTTTACCGTCTTTTAGAAGACGGTAAACAGTTAACCGTCTTAAATAGGCATCTTGTGCCACGCGGGGAATTGCTGAGAAGGTGGTAGGGTGCGCGGGGAATTGCTGAAAAGGCGGCATGCTACGCCTAGAGAAGACGGTTAACGATTTACCGTCTGAATAAGACGGTTAACCATTTACCGTCTTCAAGAGCTATACTTATAAACGGTGAACGAATACATTTAAAAATTATAAATTAAAAATTAAACTTAAATTTAATTATATAATATTTCTATTACAATCATATAATTAAACTAATGCAAAAAATATAGATAGACTTGGTTTGTGGCTGTTACCCTTACTAAATAAGGCTAAGGCTAAGTCCACTACTTGGTTTATCTTAATTCATTACTCAGTAAGACTAAGGCTAAAGTCGAATAGAATTAAGGCTAAGGCTAAGGCTGAGGCTGAAGTTTCGTTTGTGCAGGATTGTTATTATTTAGTCTTCTTATTTATACTTGTAATAATTTAAAAAATTTTTTATTTTAAACTTTTAAATTTAAAACATCGTTATATAAATAATAAGTTATGCGAATGTCTCTATAAATATACTTTAATAGAGAATTATTTTACAGTTGACAAGAATTATTTTTCAGTTGGCCCACCGCCATTGCAATTACGCTCACGAGGCTAGGTTGTTTGTGGCGAAAGTGATGGGGTGGAAAGAGAGAGAGAGATAGGAGTCAATTTCAAATTTTTCGTCCCAAAAAAAACGTAAACCGGGGGATTGTAAAAAAAAAAGTGTTTGTCGGGGTAGTTTATACATATACATATATATATATATATATAGAGGAGGAGAGAAAAGAGAAGTGAGGAGAGAGAGAGATATATAGAGAGAGAGCTCTCGAAGCTATGGAGCAGTTACCGCCTCCACCTCCTCTGCTTCTACCTCCTCAAGGACTTCCTCACACTCCGGAGCCCGCTGCGCCGCATGCGGCGGTACTCCCGCGAGGAGCTCTCCGAGCTCCTGCGGCGGTGGTCCAGCCGCCGCGCGCGGAAGGAGCGGCGCTAGGTCGCGGCGAAGCGGCTGTTCCTGCGGCGCCTAGCGACGAAGGCGTCGATGGTAAAGGCCTAGGTGCTGTAGGAGGAGCCGCTAAGGGTTCCAGCTAATGCCGAGAGTAAGAGTGGGGGGGTGGGGCTTGGGAGAAGGAGAGCACCAAACTCAGCGGCTAGCTAAGTAAACTAGCTAGCCAACTAGCTTAAACGCCGTTAAGCTTACGAAAATATGCTAGTTTACACCTTAGCCACCAAAATACACACTTTTTCTACTATAGAATACCAGTAAACTGGCAAAGAAGCAAATAAAAGGTGAATAATACGACTAAACCTAGTAGCTAGTTATACAAACTAGCTAGTCGCCTAGCTTAAAAGCATTAAGCTTACGGGAATATTTTAGTTTACACCTTAGCCACCAAACTATATGGTTTTTTTACTACTATAGCATAACATTAAAGGCACAGAAGTAAATAAAAGGTGAATAATAGCGTTAAAATTAGAAATTACAGTGATAGAGAAATCCTATTGACAGCTTAGTCACTAAATTATCACTAAGACCTTGTATAAGCAAAATCACATGTACCTTTTCTACTATGACACAACATTAAACCATCAAAGAGTCAAATCAAAAGTTAATAAATAGGACTAAACTTAACGACTAACTAAACAACCTACCTAGCCAGCGAATAGAAAACCTCTGAACCTGCAGGAACAATCAAACTACCAAACTCAGTAATAAAACCATCAACTAATTAGTCAAAGGAGACTTAAATACACGTCTTCAACTACACTAGAACAAACCAACAGAAAAGGAAAACTAAAACAGACAAAAGATCAAAATCAACTGTTTGCAATGACAAAACCCTATGGAAGGTTACACAACCATATAAAAGAGTACCAGTAATACTCCGTGTAACCAACCCAAATAGTCTTATCATCTACCCATCTTCCACAGTAAAAGAAGTTGAAAACTTAAGTAGTCTACACCGTCTAGGGACGAATACAACTAACAGAAATACTCCTTGAACAACCTAAACTGTGCTTCACGAAGGAAAAATTCGACGGATTCATGAAGACCCTTGACTCACCATTCGAAACTTTCTCTGTCCGAACTAAGAACGGTGATCATTCTGTTGGAATAACCAGCTATCGTTGTCGGTAAATATTAACCTTAATAGAGTTTTGCACAACAGTACATAATACGAGAAAATCCTTTTTATCAACCGATCTTTAAGTCCCAGAGGAAAAAGAACACAGCAGAACGTAGTTGTATTATTAAAAAAAAAAGGACAAGTAGTTTCTAATGATAAGGAAAGGAAGAAAAGGCCCAGATAGTCTTGAGGAAACAAAATCTAAATATTCCTCATCATCTGTTTGTTTCCCTTTTTTCCTAATACTCACTTATTCAATAACTCGTTTATCTTAAATAAGTGAATAAGTTATAAGAAGTAAATAAGTTATTTTCAATTTGAATATTGAATCTCTTTAATAAGATTGTTGTTTCTGACAAGGCCAACTTTCCAACTAAAAATGCTTATAGGTTTAGAAATAAATAATATTCTAGTCTATTATACTAGACTCTAAAATAAAATAAAGATCTCATCAAAACTAATTCCAAGATAATCAAATCAGATCTTTACTAAACGTCCTACAGAGTAGGGATCTTTAGTTAACCGTCTTACTTTTTTCGGTCATATAGAGCCGCGTAAAAATGGTAAAAAACTTCATACACATACCATAATGATGGCTTCTTGAACCTGAAGAGTCACCCTACTTCTACAAGAGACGTGACAACAACAACTGGTCAACAAATAACGACCACGGTGAGTTCTCTCTCCTCTCCAATATTTCTTTGTCTCTTTGGTCTCGCTTTTTTCTCTTCTTTGCCTTGTCTCTTTTCCTTCTTTTCACCCTTGTTCATCGAACACTTCAGTAGTAAGGATGAAAATACGTTTATATTAATATTCCTTATTCCTTATTCCTTATTCCTTGTCTTTCTTTATAACTCAATTTAACCATCAAACCAAAAGGAAAAAGAAATAAAATGAAAACCACTTACACGATAGTATGTTAATCCTTAATTCTTGAACGTTTCTGATTCATTACGTTATCGAGTTCCATTCTTATTCCTCTTATTAGAATTCACTTTACTACTGTGACGATTTGAATATAACAATAAAATCATAAAGACGTAACAACCATGACGGACAATTATGTTCAAGACCTAAGATAGATGGATACTCCGACGTTTCTAGATTGCAGTTAATAACGTTTAAAGGTAAATTCCATGCATTTCCCCTTATATATATATATATATATATATATATATATATATATATATACATATATACTTTCGTACCCCCCCCCAATTAAACGGGTGAAGATCAGTTCTAAACATTTCATTTTAAAAGAAAAAAAATAAAACCCTGTGACCTCTCAACCATTTAGTAATTTAGACGTTTAGTATAATTATCAAATACATCTGCTCGTTTGTTACGTTTGTACGAAAAACTGAACTTTTCTAATGATGATGTTCGCCGTTCTCCAACACTTAAACGATAGAGTTTGAAATGTACTGTATTTAAATTTAAGAAAGGACCGTTTTGTAACATAAGGGACGTGAAATGAATAAGTGTGGTATAAGAAATCAGACTTCTCGACACAAATAGAGATAAACAAGTAAAAACGTAAATAACCAATAAGTATCCCTTCGTCTTTTCTTTCTTTGACTGTTACTACCTCTAGGGATCATAAAAATAAGGTCTTCTAACCAGAAAGTGGAAAATACTTCCGTATTTAGCCGTAGGCCTAAGGTAAAAGTTCCTGTTCTGCCAACGACTCGACCCAACACCTTTACCTACCTAGAGATAACGTGAACGGCTCTTCACCAGGGGAGACTTCCAAACATAGACTATTGGTCCTATAATAGGACGCCATTGCAGATATCGTAGTCATTAACTATTAAAATCATAACGAGGAAATACTGGACTACTTATCTAAGAACGTCATTCATAATATAAAGAAAAGAAAAAAGGAAAAAAAAAAAGATCAAACAACTAACGAGTACCTCTTGGGATGAAGTTCATAAACGTGATAGGAAACTACAACAAAAGTCTATGTGATTATTGTACCAAGAAACGTCCAAATACCCGAACTGTATTTGGGTTCTCGACAGTTTCAACGTACCTAATTAGATAAATACTTACGCGACCTACTCTTACCCTTAGGTTAGATACTACTTCTTCCCTTTTGTAACGAACTATCTCACCTTAAGGTGCTTAGACTGGAAGATAGAATGACATCTCTTTTATTTTATCTTGAACTCGCGTAATAACCTACGTAAGGAGTCCATGACTTTTTTCAATTACTGAAATATTATTGTATGAACCTTCATTGAACAAATGACATCGCATTAATTAACACCACGAAAAAAAGGGAGCGATAAACAATGTCTAAGAATTGGGTTTAGGACTCCGGTACAGTTTCTACTAATGCCTTTTAAGTTCACTCCTCAAGAATATAAGAAATTCATTGATGACACGAGAAGTCCAATCGTACGTGTGAAGTAGATACAGAGAAGAACAAAAGGATCTATCATAACTGTCAGTTTATATTGGATTAGATAAAACTCACGTTTTTATGAGTAGAAGTTTTAAGGAAAAAAAAACCTAGACTCTGAGCCCAAGTTTTACCAAACGTAACAGGTAGGATTTAACGTTAATGACAAGGTTATCGCAGATTTTTAATGTCTGGTACCATGGTGTGACATCTACAGGATTGGTTAGAACGTAAGAATAAAGTAGACAGTTAGTACCGACGGGTTCAACTGAAAATTATTCACTCATCAATTACATTTCCAACACGACGTCCCAAAAACCCGATGATTCGGATGTTTTGAAAAATTGATATTCTCATCCGTAAGTTTTAAAAATAAATATTTTGATACGGAGTCGTCCCTTACTAAATGGTGGCTTAAGACTTAATGGCGAAGTTGGATTGAATGTATAAAAAATGTAGCCTTGAGACTTCCCACATATCATAATTTGCGAATTTTATTAAAATTACGAAACTTCTTTGAGACTTCCCACATATCATAATTTGCGAATGTAGCCTTGAGACTTCCCACGTATCATAATTTGCGAATTTTATTAAAATTTGCGAATGTAGCCTTGAGACTTCCCACATATCATAATTTGCGAATTTTATTAAATGGTGGCTTAAGACTTAATGACGAAGTTGGATTGAATGTATAAAAAATGTAGCCTTGAGACTTCCCACATATCATAATTTGCGAATTTTATTAAAATTACGAAACTTCTTTCGCCACTTACTAAACGACGTAAATAAGTGGCGTATCCGGACTAAAACATTTATTTTAAAAATTTCCTGATAGAAATATTAATATTATATAAAATTCAGATAAATACTTTGTTTAAGAATAACACATGTCAGACACTCAGTAACGTTAATTTTTGAATGTAAGATTGACGATGAATATAGAATTGGATTATAATCATTTTGGTGTCTCTCTGTAGTTTGAAAAGTACGGTTCAATACGTTTTTGTAGATATTTTATAGTCTACGTACCATAGACAATTGAACAAAGTAGAGAGTAAACTAGGAACAACACGTGAAAGAAAAAAAAACCGCTTTGATAATTTTCTTTCACAGACCGCGAAATAGAAAAACGTGAAATAGAACCGTGTTTATACTCAAAAAAGGATGACATACATGGGTATTACTCGAATGTTGTTTAAGACCTTGCAATACTTTGAATATCATATGTACTTTTAGAAGAACAGGTAAGTATAAAAATCAAGATAGTAATTTCACTCGTTACCTAACACCGAAAGTATATCAAGTATACATTGTAAGAAGAATAACTAAGAACGTATTAAGCAAGTTAAGTCCCAAAACAACTCCTAGTTAAGCCAGAACCAAATTAACGAGCCCGTCAACTTCTTCCTTATCGTCAGTATTTCGGCTACCCGAAATACTAAAAATTATACCCTCCAGCTGGACCCGTTCCACAGACATCCGCGAACAAACTCGCGGCACCTAAAGCATAGTGTGTCGAAACCGTTTGTTTTCAATACGTCCAGACATATTAACTTTTAGGGAATAACATTAAACGACTTTCTCTAATAACTAGAGGAAAGGGGGGATGGTTTTCTTTTTCTGGTTTTTTTCCCTAATAACTAGAACCATCTCGAAGCTATCTCAGTACGAAAATGAAATTCTCACACATCCAAATTAAATGAACAAAGTTCCCACCTATTGTATACAGAATATGCTAAAGGTATAAGTTTAAAATAGACCACACTTAGATATAAGAATAGGTATCATTCTATGTAAATTCGTCTGTTCCCATACCAAACTTCAAGAGATGGGCTTATACTGGTTGGTAATTTCTTGCGATGGTTAAAACGAAATAATCCGTTTCTCTTTACGAACCCCATTGGCGTGAAAACCCATGGGGTAATATAACAACTACACAACCGTATGTGTACAATTACCCAATTCCAAATCCCAAATCCCATATTACTACCACGAATCACAAATTACTACCACAAACCCGAAATCATCATTATAAATCCATTACTACTGTAACGGTACGGTAGTTATCGTAACATCCCATGTGAACCCCTATATGGACATCGTCGTGAGAAAACCGTTTATACGAAAGTTCGTGACCTGGGAGACTATAGATGTAAGCATGAGTATCAGTTTTTCTTTATAGTTTACCTATACTAAATCGAGTTAAGTAAACATGACGATACATGTCAACCAAACAAACACGGAAAAGAACAGAGTGATAAAGAGGATGCACCTCTTAAACTAAAACCTCATGATAACGAGCTTACTCTATAACGTCCGACGACTATGCCTATAAAGACGGAACCACCTTTAGCTCTTCTTATCAGCGGTAGCTAAACTCAAAAAGTACCCAGAATAACCACTAGTCGGATAAACACGTGCATGACGGACCCGAATACCATTTAGACCACCAGCATAAAGAGTAAGAAACAGACACATATCAACAGTTGAAGCGGATGGTTTAGTCCACGTAATAACATAAAAACTCTATAAATGTATGTAGGGACATTTTATAGACAATTCTATATATAAGACGATTAAAACTAAGAATTATATATGGAAGTTTGTGAACTAATCCAAGAAAACGTGTGTATGCGGACGTTAATACGTTTTAAAACGTTCATAGTAACATTCCAACCGTAAATGTGTATATAGGGACTTTTTGGCTGAATAAACGTACATACGAGATCCACTTCAACAATTTTTCTTTTTTTCTTTTTTTTTTTCTTCTTTCTTGATTTTGCGTTCAGGATCAAAAACCTATCTAGACCGTTCCGTTTTCGTTTATTTGTTTTAAATTTCCCATACGCACGTTTAAGGTTACAACATCTCCACAAACGTGTTAAAAGGTATAGACATCCCATATATACTTTTTTAAGGTTAAATTAAAGAATATGTGGAAGATACTTTAAGATATTCGACAAGGTTATATTTTGGTTGAAGGTGGGTAATTAACCTACCGAGGCGTTAAGATATATACTGTCAAAACATTCTTCGTCGTAGAGACTGTTCGTACGTACTCTCAAGACTAAAACGACCTTATACTTACATGTGTATAAGATTATAAAAACATCATACGTCCACTTCTTCTATAAACTAAAAGACTTTTTACCTAAGGCCCTTCAGCCGTCGAGGGATCTAAACAGTAAACTACTACTGAGACAACGACTACTTTTCTATGGTAAGAATCGCATAGATCGTCCAAAAGACTTTCTCTTAAGAAAATAAGGAATACTCGGAGGGCGACCGACAAACGTAAAGGCTTTAGAACAACGACCCAAATACTTCTATATAGTAGTGTAGGGAGATTTGTGACTACATTCACTAGTTTAAGGCACTAAGTCTAAAAACCAAAATGAACATAGAACGACGTATACATAAATCCGATCTCGGAACTTGTCATAAACCGTACAAGTGGAAAAGTTACCTTTAAAATTTTCGAATATGCGTGAAGTCATTGAAAATACTTTGGCAACTTATTTGATCCGATTTAATGTTTTTTTAGGGGAACGTGAAATCGGGGACTTACATAGTTCATGGAACGACGTAATTTTAACGCAGTTAATGGGAGACCGTGAAATGGTAACAAAATTTATCCAGGTTTTAAAACCTTATTAACAACTCAAGTGGACATTTTGAAACATCTTTGTTTAACCACTTACTTCAACCAATATTAATTACGTCATTTGAGTATATTTAACTTATTTTAACAAGTTATTTGATAGTTAAAACTATCATAATCATTTTCATCTAGAGAAAATAGATTAAAAAATAGACTAAAAACTCAATGTTTAATCTATCTATAACTCTACACCTTGTTACACTATATAGTTGAGGATAAATGTTGGAATAACAGATTGATACATACAAAGGATCACCTTAAAACACGAAGAGATCTTTGGTCCTGATAACAAAGGAGTTTTATCTTTGGTCTTAATCTCCCATAACGTATAAGATGTAGACCTTACTTTATTGAGAGAAACTGTCATGAGCTCAAAGATCCGATACACTATGTACTACCCTTGAAACAAACTGAAAGAGTGTCTCTACCATTTTAAGGTCTTTTAAACTTTACGATCTCCGTACAAATAGGAAAAACCGTCATTACTAACTATATCACAGTCCTTGAAGATCATCAAAAAAAAAAATTGGAGAGAAAAGACTCCATTGTAAACAGTTACGTAATTTCATCTGTTAAATAAAGACTAGAGACGAAGACACCAAGTGTTCTTACAACACCATAAGGGAAGAGCCCGACACCGTTATCTCTCACGAGAAGCCGAAAAGAGGGGTTCTGAACGATAACAACTACTTGTAAATTGGTTTGTGGAGGGGTTCGTTACCAATTGTAGGAACCGTTAACTACATGAGAGAGAGAGAGAGAGAGAGAGAGAGAGAGAGAGAGAGAGAGAGAGAGAGAGAGAGAGAGAGAGAGAGAGAGAGAGAGAGAGAGAGAGAGAGAGAGAGAGAGAGAGAGAGAGAGAGAGAGAGAGAGAGAGAGAGAGAGAGAGAGAGAGAGAGAGAGAGAGAGAGAGAGAGAGAGAGAGAGAGAGAGAGAGAGAGAGAGAGAGAGAGAGAGAGAGAGAGAGAGAGAGAGAGAGAGAGAGAGAGAGAGAGAGAGAGAGAGAGAGAGAGAGAGAGAGAGAGAGAGAGAGAGAGAGAGAGAGAGAGAGAGAGAGAGAGAGAGAGAGAGGGGGAATTTTCAGTTAAGATAAACATGTCAAGTATATTGTTTTCTACAACAGAAAAGTCCCTTGGTACTCGTTACTGTCTTTTCTGCTGTAAGAATGTCAATATCTCCGGGGAGCGGTTAGCCTAAACTACTAACTCAACTAGGTCTTTAATTTCGGTGTTCAACAACATTGTCCGTACCGAGTAAAACTCCGATAATGGTCGAGTCGTAAACTTTTAGATAATTTATGTTGATTTCAATAACCCAGAGCGGAAAAAGAACTAAATAGCCTAGTAGAACTTAACAGGTCAGACGGACCAAGATTACCTCACGACTTCATGGAACGACCTTTTTGATACGGAAGAGTACGTCGTTAAAACACACCAGAGCACTTTTTATTCCATTACATCGAAGGTTGACCACCTAACCAAAACTCTTCGTTTTTAAATGTTTGTAATGGACTTAACATCACTCAAAACTTTACTTATGGATTTGAAATTGTAAGACTAAAATCCTAGTCTGCTATTTTCATAGACTAAATTGATGGAAAGACAGTCTTAAATTACCATGAAAGTCGAAAGAATAACCACATGTAGTACAAGATGATCTTATATTGTGATAATACCTTACAAGATATTGAATAGACCACGTTTGGTAGTTCAAAATTTATTAAACTACCTTAATCACTTTCCAGTTTCCTCTATATCATTTTTTAGTTCGAAAAGTTTGAATCCAGGGTAAAATTTGATGTCATATTAAGTCCGTTTTAGACATGCAATATGGAAAACTCCTTCATCTTTCACGATGTAAATAAATTAGATTTCCCGGTAAACCCAGTCAATCTTGAAAACGTCTTCACAACAAACTTATTTCAACAAGCTCATTCACGATTATTGTAACAGCAATACAAGAATCTCGTTGAAAGACTAAACGGAAAGAAATCAAGTAAAAATCGAACGACAGTCGGTCCGTAGTTCAGGAGAAATTAGACCCAAATTTAACGATTTAACGTTGAACTGTAACGAAGCGTTGCGACTTCAAACCCGATTCACTATACGATCTAAGCAATAAAAGTCTGAACAAGAATATACTATCGACTTTTAGAAAAAAAAAAAAAAATTGTCATCGACTTTCAACTGATAATTTGATTACAACAACAAGTATTCTTTACTGGTAAAATTGAACTGGAACAGATACATAATAAGAACCATCTGGAATTACAATATTTTGAGAAGAAAAAGTCCAAATAAGACTAAACCTTCAACGAAAACAGTAAAGCCTTCTACACTGGTAGATACTTCGTAATAGCTTCTGACAACTCAATGATCTTCCCGTATGACGAAATAAATCGGTCGTGATAATACCAACAGATAAGGTACTCAATAACCGTAAAGTTTATCGGCTGGCAGTAGGTGAAGGGCTCCATAGAATGAGAGGTTAGATAGAAAAGGGTACGAAAGTTGAGGTTGATATAAAATACAAAGGTAAAAAATTAAAGGACGATAAGCCTACTTATTTATACTTTAGACCAACGTTTTCACGTTATGTTGGATCAAAAGTGAACGTTTCATCGTAAAGAAAACAGAACATCTCCGTAAAATTAGTAAAGTCACTCGACAAACGATACCACATGAACTAAAACTATCACTTTAATGGACGTGAAATGTTTGTGCGATCATGGACGTCCTCTGAACGTCATACCTTGGAGTCACATGTCGACACGTAAATGGATCCTTTTATTACTCGTCCTATCCACGTGGGTGACTCCGAATAAACCAGTTCCTACCCCTGTTGCTTGGATTGTTAAGGGACTTTGCATCAAAGCACCACAGAGACCTATGATACTGGATGAAACGTACCATTATCTACTCATTACTGGACAAACCAGCAGAGCTAATGAATATACCTCAAAAGAGGCCGTTAATGTCGTATCCTCAAAACGCAGTGGGATAACATATTACAATTACTAAAACTGAAGAATCCAACTATCTACAGTGGATGATACGCTAAACAGTATACTTTTTTTTTCCGCAATGATTTAGACAAGATAGAGCACCTCTAAAACAACACCGAGGGTGTTGGTTGGTCGTTTAACGGAACTCATTTGATCTTATTTATACGACCTATTCAATAAGTACGTAGGTTTGTACGAATTCACCTCGTTTCTTTTTATGTAGTACTCCATATCCTCAATGTGGTAAATTTTGGTATGACTAACTTCACTAAAGTGCCTTAAAAAAGAATGTAAATAGGAGTTTAAGATTGAGATAAATACGAAAACAGAAAGACTAATCTCCCTCACACGACTGCGTTTCAGGTACCTCTACTAGCCGAAAAGTTGAAGACGGTAGAGTTCGGATTTACTTAGACTCGAGAGGTAGTTGCCGAAGCGTCTTGTAGGCCAGTAGGTGTACCTACAGCTGGTTTCGAAGGAGGGATATGGAAGGAATCATTTTCGAACATAAAAACTTTCGAAACGATCCGTTTTGTACCAACTCAGTCTTTGGCTACAGTCTAGACGTTATGTTTGGGATCAATTCTTATTGATGCCTAAAGGTAGGCTGTGATTGAGCCTTTAATAAATACGCTTAAGGGTAGAGCGGGAAAAATTGTTCGAACAGGAAACGACGTAAGTTCTTTTCCCGTGATACACAAAGGGGAGTCCTTGATTGCCGGTGATGTAGAGTCGTCGATTCAAGTACTTCCGTTTGTAACGCCGGTAGGGTTGAGTAAGCCTAAAGCCGAAGTTTCAAGTCGGTTTTCGTGAACTCCCGAATAAGGTCTGACATCTTTTTGGCACCGAAATGTAGAGTCCGGGTTGTCAATTGGGTTGACCTAACGAAATATGGCTACTCCTCTATTTCCTCTATGAAAAACAAACACGATTCAAACCTCGATCCCAACACTAACTGTGGAGGAAAAGCCCGAATCTTAAAGTTTGTCTGTTAACCTGCTCAACCCTAGACGTTTTTTCGGAAAGGAGTTAATGAAGAAACGTATTCCCGAAGACGCATAGAGAAGAACCACCCAACAGGAAGCTCAACGATAGTCCTCCTGAGCTTAAACCTAAAAATGATTACTTACTCGGCAGAAACTATCTCCGTAAGATATCAAAGGGCTCGAACTCGGCTGGTGTATCGTGGTACTTTATACGACACTTCTTCAACAACTGATAATCCCTAGTTTTCCGAGTAGTTAAAAGACTACGACAACAACTTGTATTCCTCTGAGACTTCTTAGCCCGGGTAGCGAACTACCTCCAATCCAAAAATATAGCATAAAGGACGTAAATGTTTATATTAAAGAAATGTAAAATACGATACACTCTTTTTTAACGTAATCTCCGAATCTATAAATTGTTTTCCATTTTTACATATATTAAATAGAGTTGATAGTGGGTAAAACTAGACTGATGGATAGAAAAGTTTTAAAACTAAAATGATGAATCGGAAAATTAAATAAACTAAACTTGATTAATTACTGAGAAGTTGAAATTTTAAACTTACACAACGAATAGAAATAATCGCACTTGGTTTCCGTGCGAGTCTCACTTTGAAGTTCCTGATTTTTAGACATTAGTAAACTTTTTAATTGAGTGTCGTGAGAAGACTTCAGTAGACAAAATTCAAAAGAGACCAGAAATGGGGGGTTTGAAAGTAATCATTGTATAGTAGTAAAGGTAAAAAGGAACTTACGATTTTTAAAGAAAGGTTTTTAAAGAAGGGTATTAGTGTCCCTCTGGTTTTGATTTAGTCGATGTTGTTTATCCTTTCCGAATTTGAGATCTAACTAGCAAATTAGGAGCAGAGAATGAAAAAATATGGCTGATAGAATAACGTCTGCGAGTTTTGGACGCCTACCCTTCACCAGCCGACGACGCCGCCGCAGAGGTACCACCGGTTCGGTTGTCGAATAGATCCGTTTCGCGAGTTGCATTTGCCGAAGAGTCTATTCGAGTCATCGTCATTAAACTCTGTTCGACAAGAATTCAGGTGGCCTAACACGTATTTGTCGCCCAGCACCTGGCCTTAAGGGCTGATGACGGCTAAGTCGAAGCGTGAGCTCTTAAGGCTCAAGCTCGAGCGTAATCTTGCCTATCGGGTCAAGTCCTTCAACCAGGAGCCTTTGACTCGGACGGAACCTACTTCGTTGAGGTGACGACTTGTTTATTGAATTGGTTTAGGTCCATGCTTCCTTGACCAAGAGAGGTGCAGAACAAATAACAAGAAAGAAAGAGGATTGCTACGGCAGCGCACAAACGTTAGTGTGGCTATTTTTTTGTCAAAAAGAAAGAGGATTGCTACGGCAGCGCACAAACGTTAGTGTGGATATTTTTTTGTCAAAACGCTAGTGTAAGGAGCCTCACTTAGCTCCATGTTTTAACAGAGATTCTTTACGAGTACCAACAAAGAAACGAGAGAGATTGAATAAACTCCCCCCCGGAAGCATTGTTGACACCGGACCAAATTCACCGAATTTTCGTAAACGCAAAGTAGTTGATCAAATATCAACTTCATAAGTATATCAACAACAATTTGAAATATTCTTCGAAGATGGTACTAAAGCTAAAAATATAAGCCTAACATTTGCCGCTAAGAAAGAACACTAAGCAGGAACAAGTGCTAGACGTTTACTCGCTCTGCAAAGCTCAGATTAAAAGAATAAGAGTCTCTACCTCGACAGTGTCTTTAATCTTAATCCTAATCTGACCTTGAGGGCATACCGTGTATGAATATATATTAAACTACATTCCTACAATTTAGTATAGGCAGATAGTTCTTGCACAGACCTATGTAAAGTTGGCAATATATATTAAAAAAATGGACAGTACACGTAAGGAGGAAGGGGACGTCTTTTTGAACCCCTTTTTTTTATTTTTTAAGGGGTTACTCTTTTGTTTTATGTTTTTTTTTTTTTCCTATTCTCTTTTTAGGTATTTATTTATCGAAGGGGTACATACATCCTCTCTCTCTCTGATACGATTCTAAGTTTGCTTAAACAGAGCTTACCCTTATTAAAGTATACATGAGGACGTTTTTAAATTTTAATGTTTGAATAGGGACGTTTTCAACAGCCATAATTTATAGCGAGAGAGAGTACAAAGTTTTATGCGTTTAAAGCGAATGTCCATAAATAACCTCCATCAACTAGTAGTTAAAAAAAAGGACAATCCTAGTAAATACAGAACTATTTTCATATCATAAAATTTTTTAAGAATAGCTTAAGTTTTACTGAGCATTTGATTTTATTTATACAATTTTTATTATTTTTTATAATTCATCCTAAAAAAATTTTTTTTTATAAAATATTCCCTTCTTACCAATAAAACATCTTCTCTTCAATTGGAATTTGGCCGGTTGATCGCCTATCCCTAATAGAACGTTTGATTCGTTAAAATCTTTAAAACAGGCTCATTTATACGTTAAAATAATAAAACTTCCCTATGCTACATCGTTAATGTTGGGGTGTTCCACAGGCTTTCCTGAAAAAAGCTTTGATTGGGACACTTTAAAGTATA
Organism: Ananas comosus; assembly: GCF_001540865.1. Classification (NCBI taxonomy): domain Eukaryota; kingdom Viridiplantae; phylum Streptophyta; class Magnoliopsida; order Poales; family Bromeliaceae; genus Ananas; species Ananas comosus. The sequence goes on from NW_017893555.1 coordinate 55,509, forward strand.
AACGGTTTGATTGGGACACTTTTAAAATAAACACTTTGATTGGGAGGAGAGCGGTGGAGTCGCCGGTCCAGTCGTAAAGAGTATTTCTGCCACT
>NW_017893555.1:55627-58225 GCF_001540865.1 Ananas comosus
AACTTTTTATCTATCGCTCGATGGGCGAAGTAAGTAATCCTTCTATTTGATTCGAATGTCTTACCTTTGTCGGCTTCGAAGGCTCCTTTTTTAACTCATTTTCTCTGTCTTTTTACATTCCCTCAGACTTCGGTTTTTTCCTTTCTTTCTTTTTTAGTTTATTTTAGTGTTCATTAACATTTAGTGTCTTATTATTTTATATCATATGATAAGCTGACATTAAAAAAAAAAAAAACTCTTTATCTATCGTTCGATGGACGAAGTAAGTAATTCGTTTTACTTAATCCGCATGTACTGCCTTCGTCAATCCCGGATGTTTGGCTCGGCCGTTTTGAGTTGACATTTAAAATGAAATGATAAAATACCCGACATTTGATATAATAAAATGATAGAATAAATTATTATCTAATAATATTATTTTATTTTTAGTTTTATGTTCTATCATTTTATAATAAAATTTTTATCGGTTTAATTTTATACAATTTAGTGTATCCCCGGTTAACTTTAAAAGCGAACTAAAAAGGTCACAAAAAGGGTTCGTACGTGCATTAGTGCTTTTGAGTATCTTTAAAATGAACTGTATACCTATACTTTTACTGTGTCGTACTCTAAAATCCAAAGTATATATAGTCCTAAGTATATACACTAACCTTACGCTTAGGCGTCAATATCTATCACAATATAAACCAAATCTAAACATCAATAGATTTAACTTTAATTTAGGATTATATTAACCCTAACCTATATTAAATCTAAATTAAACCATATATACCTAATATTCAGCCTTAGATTAAAGATTAACTTAATCCTAATCTGAGATAAATCCTCTGTACATAATATTTATGTACGATGACGGCTTAATTAGAACGGCGTTGTTTTAATTCTCCGGTACGTGATTAATTAATTTAGAGAACCTCCCATGCCAGCAACGGCCTCCCTTGGCTCGAAGCACAATTAAACCACAAAAGCCACCGACGTAGTAGTGCTCGGTTCTCTCTCAACCTCGAGATTAATTAATTCACTCGTAGGCTCCTCGGCCGCTGATTAATGCGTGTAACCCAGGCATGTCGTATCACGATTAATTCCGGGTTTAAACAACCAGGCATGCCAAACTCTCTCTTCAACAAAAAAGGCCTCAACGAATAATGCCACAAAAGCTAGACTAATCTCAAGCCTCAGAAATCTCTCTAGAAAAAACATGAAGCGGAAAAGTTGTAATTATTTAATAAATGAGGCAGAAGCGGGCACCTGCATCCGGTAACCGGCTTGGTACATTAATAGCCACACAAGAATGGAATAGAAAAAAAAAAGAACGTAATTTAATAAAAGACCTAAATAAAAAGCAGCAAGGCTAAAATTGTCTATCCCACTCTTGACTTGAGAAACCAAATTTACCTTAATAACTTAGCTTAGGCGAATAAAAGTATTTTTGAAGATTAGATAGTATTAAAAAAAGAATATATAGATAAAAAAAAACACTTCATAATGCTATAAAGCATATATCCGTAGATTTTAATACCTGACTGGATACCGACTGCACCATGAGACTAGAAGATGATAGTGTATGTCTCGAATTTAAAACTTCGTCGCACGTTACAATAAATGTTTAGCGAAACAGTATATCTCCCATAGATATATCTAAATTATTCTCTCTTACAAAATTTACTATTTATCATTTTATATAAAAATCTCAAGAGATTATTGTTTTGTTAGCTCTTTCTCTTTTTATATACTCAAGAATAACAAAGAGAAGAATGATCTGTTTATATTATTTTCAGTTTAATTTATTCTTTAAGACTTTTACCCTTGCGAAAGCTACTAGATATCATTTAACAAAAAAACGAAAGAGAATGTTAGTTTGTTAGGTCTTTCTTTTCTATATCTTGAATAATGACAAAAAAAAGACGTGCTAAGTAATTTCTTTATATATATATATATTTATTTTGTATGTCATATTTGAGTGCCAGTTAGGTTTAGTAGGATTAGCTTTTCTTATATATAAAAAAAAAAAAGTTGTGATTTGTTAATTGTATTACTTTACTATCTTATTGAACACACTTTTCAAACTATGAAATAACAAAATTTGGATAAATTGAAAGTCTTTCCGTCCCAAAAACTCAACTGACAACAACAGGCAATAGTGTTAGCCACGACATATATATATATGTTTTTAACTAACTCTGCAATAACGCGTGGCAAGTATCCTTTCATATTTGGACTCACATATTTGCAAGTCTACATATAAGGAACTCACAGTCCTAATGCAGGAACCATGAATACCTACACAATATTACGTATTTGCAACCTCAATTAACTAATTGAAGAGAGAGGGAGGGAGAGAGATGGCAAGGATTCTGGGAGCTTTAGGGCATCCTATTTCTACGGTTTATGCCACTCCAGGTGTGTTATTGTTTTGTGCTATTGCAGCATCTCTTGCGGTCATAACCGTGGCGGTTTTCATTTGTGGCGACGATCATGGATCAAACATACGTAGGCGGAAAGGGGATGTCGGAGGGGGCGGGGATGGTGGCGGAGGAGGCGGGGATGGTGGCGGAGGAGGCGGCAGCGGCTGTGGCGGAGGAGGAGGCGGCGGCTGTG
>NW_017893556.1:0-57864 GCF_001540865.1 Ananas comosus
ATGCCCAAGGTTAAATAGAGTTTTTTTTTCTCTTTAAATAATATTTTCTTGAATATTCATACCACTTTAAAAAAAAAATCAGATGTCAATCTAAACCAACTAAGTAATTCATCTTCTTTTCTACTTCAAAATTAATAAAATTAACATGTTATTATTTGATTGGTACACGATTAATCCGCTTGAATATTACATTAAAAACCTTCTCCTCATAAGTGGGATAAACAGGATTTCAACACCAACTGTCCCTAGCGCAAGTGGCAAAAAGTCTTGGTGATTGATACCCGAGACCCAAGTTCGAATCCTAGTTGATTCACATTTTCAGCTAAGTTTATTTCTAAGTGAAATAAACGAAGCGGATAGCATGCTTTCTTTCTCTCTCGGAAAAATAAAAGAAAAGATTTTGACAGACAAGTGCTGACATGGCTTCAGAGCCATCAAAATTGAGAATCCTGTGTCCTTTTGAAACAATATATATATATAGTCATGATGTCCCACAGGACCCACACAAGTTGCTCCCACATGTTAGTCTCAAAGCAATTAACTTTGGTTTCATTTGGTGTCATATCTCAAAACATCAAAAAATAAGATTGATAGTTTTACAAGTACAACATCACAGATAAATTACAGTGCCCCTGTAGATTTGATCTCAAAACCTACCCAATGGACCCTTTGAATACCAAGATCAACAGTAAAATGCAAAGCCAATAATTTGTTTTGCACTTCCATTCGGAGTTAAGTAATTAGATGGCTGTGTTGTGGTCACCAGAGTCTACAGGGAGTTGGAATGGAGTTTTCCTTCCTTCTAACTTTCCTAAGAATTGGTTGGATAGTTTTGTGTATATGTGGCTGCTTTGACCAAGCACATGGTTGGTGGGCATATTAAGGTAGGTTAAAGACTAAAAAACAATCCATTGAATATACCCATCATCTGCAAGCCACTAATCCTATGATGGGTTCATCCTATTTCTATTAGCTTAATCTCTCTCTCTCTCTCTCTCTCTCAAACCAAGGAGAGCTACCTCTACAGTTCAGTTAGTAAATGCAGGGAGCTGCAGCAGCTGCTGCTGCTTCGCCAATGCTAATACCAAGATGCATGTGTTAACCCTATTTTCCAAAGTTCCAAATTCCCAAAACCCTAATAAAGGTATAGAAAGATCTTATTTGATATCTTAAGAACAAAACAGTCCAAGTTGGTTGCAAGCCACTATCCTTGGTGTTTCCTACTGTCACTCTCTGATTGACATAGGAACCACAAATCCTTGTCTTCAAGATAAAAATTGCTTGATATCATGCAACTTTCTTTTCACTGATGTTCTCAAGACCCTCTTTTGGTTACTTAACAATTTCCTTTGCAGAACCTTCACACTCTGTCTTACTTCGGCTTTTTCAATTCTCTCTAACAGGTTTCTTTCATGGAGAGATTTGAACAAAGAAGATAAATAGGGAAAAAAAATGCATTGGTTGGGTGGATTGGAGTAGAACTGACCTTTTTGTGGAGGAGTGATAGAGACCTGAGACTTGTCGTACAGTAGCTTGATGTAGAGATGAAGCTCTTTAGAGGTAGTTCTCTTCTCCAATTTGTTCCTTTATACAGTTATTTAAACTCTGCAATTAAGATGGAAGAGAGAGAGAGAGAGAGAGAAAGTTTAGCTACATAAAAATTCACATAACTGGTATTTTCTTCCCTTTTTCTTCACTTGACAACAGACGATTATTTGGAATTCTACATCTTGCTAAGGAAAATGACAATGTATTTTGCAAAGAAAATAGAAGAGATTTTTGTACACTCCTTGATGCTGAGCTAGTCAAGTAGTACATTTTAAGTTCAGCAACCCTTTCCTCCTACTTTTAACCTAATTCTAACCCCCCTTCATATCTACCATTCTGTGTTCTCCATTGATAGATGGCATAGTATGTCACCTACCTTTAGAAGAAAAGAGAGAGAAAATGGGGCTAAAGAGAGAGTGAATGAAGCTAACAGGCTTCATTTATCTTAGTCCCCCCTCTAGGTGCCTGATATCAGTTTGTGCATTATGAGAAATATGGATAAGCAATATGAAGTTGCACAGCCAAGCAAAAAATCCATCCGAAGTCTCCCTAATTCTATTCAATCACTGGTGGGGTTTAAAAGAAACTTAACTCCAAGTTGGATCGAATCGGTCCGACAAATCATCAAGGACCTGCGATCAAGCAACGAAGTTGCCAGTTCATCAATAAAGTGCACCCCTCTTGAAAAGATTCAGCCTTCTGTTAACAATGATGGAGGAACCGATGATTCAGTTAAAAAGATTCAAGGTACAATCTTCATTTCATATCACACTCACATTGGTAAATTAATGTCTTCCTTAATTACAGCTTGTTCTTTTTGTTTTTTCTTTCCCCTGTAATAGATGAGCTTGATTCCCTTACTTCCATATTAAAGCAGTTGACACTACATAGGAGACAGGCATTAAATGACTATTTAGACTTGAAAGGTAATATATTTATCCTGAATTAAACCATTTTCACTGCATGCTCGTTTTTTCTAATGACAAATTTACTTAGGCTAATGGAACTTCCATACAATATTCAGGGAATATTCGAGTGTTTTGCCGTATAAGACCCTCACCAACTGATGTAAATTATGCATATTACAAGCCACCCCTGTTCAATCTAGATTCAAGCAACGTTTCCCTAAGAGTTGCTGACAACAAGAGTAAGCAATACAGATTCGACAAGGTTTTCCACCCACATTCGACCCAAGGTATCAGAATCAACACAGAATAAGTCCAAATCATAATGGTCTCAAATTATGATTCAGCTAGAATTTAGTTTCAGAAACAACATGCTCATGAACTTTTGCTAATGAAAATTTACAGAAGAAGTCTTCTCTGAGATTGAACCAGTGATTAACTCTGCATTAGATGGGTACAATGTTTGTATTTTTGCCTACGGCCAGACGGGCACCGGTAAAACCTACACAATGGTAAGATTTACTACATGCAACATGGTTACTGCCATTTCTTTGATTAAACAGTACACTTCATAACTAAGAAAGAAAATAAGCCTCTCCAAGAAAGAACAAAAGCCTCTTTTTTCCAAAATTAAATACTATTTGTTTATTACATGAATTAGGAAGGTCAGCCTGACAATCCGGGTGTTGTGCCACGAGGAATTAAAGCATTGTTGGAACGTGCAGCGGAGAGCAACTATAAATTTCTGTTCACTTTCAGTATGCTTGAAATATATATGGGCAATCTTCGAGATCTGCTTGCTCCAAACAGCAGGAAGAGAAGGGTTCAAAAGGCACCATGGTAGGCTTTTTCTACACTGAACTAGTAACATAGTTACAAAACTACTAATATTATTCAAGCCGAACTATGCAGTACTGAGCATAGGTGCACAACAAAGTAATACATTGATATTAACATCATTTGATTAATAGCTGAAACTGTGCGGTTTGTATTAGATGAAATACTATACTACTAAGCTTGATAAACTTTCGTATTTCACTGCAGAATTCCTTTCGCACCAGGCGATTGTGTCCAAAAAAGAAATCTATTTGGAACTTCTAGTGAGTAATGTCTAGGTCTTATGTTTCGATTATCCATACTGATGCTCCTAGACTGTCCAGAGTTTGCCTTTCTATCTGCAGAATCATCTGTACCCTTCAATTTTCGATCTGTTGAAATTGATCATGCTATTCCACAAAAAAATCATACAGACAATTTCACCGATATCTGTCATACACAACCTTTATTATTTTCATCTAATCTGCCCTCAAGTTCTGGATGAGTTTATAATTGTCAGTTCTATTATCTGAAATCTGACAACAGACGCTTTATTATTTATTTATTTAATGCTTAAAATATGCACACCATTTTTTGTCCAACTGTGCCAAATTTTCATCAACACAAATTGAAAATACATCTTGTAGTTTCAATGTATGCATAAAAGAAATTATGTGATTATATCATTGTCTTTATCTCTACACAGTCTCTCAATCCAAATGAGTCCAGAGGGAGGCGTTGAAGTTGAAAATCTAGTTGTGATCAAGGTTAGTGATTTTCAGCAGGTGATACGATTATATGAGCTTGGTATGCGTTTTAGATCAACGGCTTCTACCATGGTGAATTCCATGTCAAGCAGATCCCACTGGTAAAGTTTCAAACCTGCTAACAAGGGCAAAATGTATGAATAATTCCTGTTTAATTCCGATATTTCTAGTTGATCCCGAAACCTTGCACTTAAAAACTTATCTCTGAACTTTCAAATATATTGCAAATTCATCCCTGACAGTTAAAAAAACTGACACCTGTTGACGTTTATTATAAAATGACCTTTTCAACTTTGTTTCAAGTTAAAATCAAATAAAAGAAGTTATTCTACATAAAAATGGTGCTTTTACAAGGAAAATATATTTACTTTTTGATGATCAAGGATGGAAGTGTAATAATTAAGAAAGTTCAGATGCTAGTGTGTTTAAACAAAAAAAAACAGTGCCAAGGCACAATATCAGAATAGCTACAGGGACTAGCGATGCATTCTACCCTATTTACAAAGTAATCTTTGGATGATGGGAACTTGTCTTGTAATCTTAAATTTAACCATTTTATGCATGGAACAGCTTGATCCGCATATCATTGACTTGCTTTAACGCACATGAAAGACGAAGAGAAACAAACAAACTATGGATGGTTGACCTAGGTGGAAGTGAACGTCTATTAAAGACCCAAGCAAGTGGAAGAAGGCTCCAAGAGGGAAAAGCTATAAATCTATCACTCTCAGCACTAGGAGATGTTATTGCCGCACTCCAAAGTAAAAAATCTCATGTGCCTTACAGGTAATATTAGCAAGAATAGTTACTAGGCCTTCCAATATGAAACCTGTTGTACAATTATCAAATTTGAGCTAAACTCTTTTCGCTTGGTTCTTTTCTGGACTCATATTTGTAGAAGAGAAGGTTACAAAGGTTAAAAAGTGGGCTAGTATTAAGAGGGGAGGGGGAGAAAAAAGAGAGAAAAAAAGTGAGGCTTTCTGAAAAGGGTCAATCTCTCTATTATACTCTGTTGCAGTCAAATCATGCATATATAAGACTAGTTTGTCTTCCATGACTAAATAGCTTCATCAGGCAGGTACTCAAATCTCCTGGCACCAAGTCAGATTAATATAAGCTGTTGCTTATTTTTACTATATTCTTATCTAAAGGACCAACTAAAGCTATACTAACCTGATAATATTCTGACACAAAAGAGTTTTCTTACTTCCTAAATGTGGTTAAGCACTGAGTTCAAGTTTTCCATATTTGACAGGAATAGCAAGCTAACACAAGTTCTCTGTGATTCCCTTGGTAAATACTATTTTGTTTTTCTTAACAAACTCAATCTTCACAATAATTCTACATAGTCGGATAGGCTATGGTTCTAAAGTCTTTGCTCACCTTGTGAATACATGCCTACAGGATCTGATTCAAAAACATTGATGCTTGTCCATGTCAGCCCCAATGAAGAAGATTTGTGTGAGACCATTTGTTCCTTGGGTTTTGCAACACGGGTGAGAAGCATTCACCTGGAAAATGAAGAGTCAGAAGTAAGTTTTCAACATTTAAATATTGTATCAAGTTAACCATTGAGGTAGTTCAGCTACAAGTAAAACCTAAAGCAGTTCTAAGTTAAATGCACTAATACTAAATATTATCATTTAGAAGATACAATGTTGCTTAGTTGAATAACCTGCATTGCAGAGTGGCACAAAACATTTAGCTTCATTTACCAATAGCAATTCAGTAGTATCCTTTGTTATTGACACAAATGAGAGCTTTACGTTATTTTAATTGTAAAATGTGGTTGTGCTCTTTAGTACAATGCTAACATTTAGATATTTTGATAGGGAGAAAGAGCAAAGAGAGAACTCTCAATGGCGCAGATGGAACAGAAGGTGAAACAATTAGAGAGAGAATGTGAAGAAGTAAGAAGAAACATAAAGAAGCTCAAAGACAGACTCAAACATGTAAGAGGACCTATGAATCCGACTAACTCTAGTTTTGATGATTCATATCAATCCATTGAAGAGGTGCAGTATCCTGATGGAGCAATATCTTTCCAAAGTTCCAGAAACTTCTCAGAAGCTTCAGCTGGCTTGCCTAGATTTATGCGACCAACAATTTGTAGTCAACATAAAATAGGCCTAACCCATTACAATGCCTTTAATACAAGGAAGAAACCACCAATACCATCAAAGAAGAGGCCTTCCTCTGTTTATGCTGAATCCATTATCTCCCCTTCAAAGGGTGCTTGCTTCTCTGACTATAATTCTGAGTGTAGTATATCAGCAGTTAGCTTGAATTGGAAGGAGAGTGAAGAAAATGGAACTGAATCTAGTCAAGCCGGATCTGAGTACGAGATTAAACAAGTAATTTTCCCAGAACAGGAGAAATCACCAAGAACTACATTGACTTCTGATGATGATGAATGTATAAAAGAGTTAGCAAAAGTTCCGGCTAAGGATACCAGAGATAAGAAAAATTTGGGCATTGACGAATTGCTCAATCTAAAAGTTACAGAGAAGACTAGTACATATACTCGTCGAAGTAAAAGAGTTCTAGCTTTTGCATTTGACAAAGAGAACAAGGGAAGGGAGATTTGTAAGGCAGATATTCAACTTTGCAATCAGAGTATAAACTTAGAAGCGCCTAATGAGAAGAGTGAAAGTAACACCACGGAGAAAGTAAGCTTATATGGCACAGTGGAGCAATTCGGTGAATCAACGGAAATTGACCATCCTTCTAAAAACATGGTAGTGGGTAAATTTTACAATGGATTTGACGCTTCATCGAGTGAATTAACAGAGATCAAGAACCACCACAAAGAGGATTATGGTCAAGCAACCGAAGAGAACGAGTTAATAATGGAGTGCCAAAAAGAATATGTTGAGGGTACCAATAAAGTTGAAATTGGTAGTGAATCAACTAAAATACAAGCACAAAGTCCTGCACTTCAGGAAATGAACAGCTGTAAGGAAGAAACTCTTAACAGTTGCCAATCAAAAGAAGATGCTGAAAAATCTTGCTTACTTTCCGATCTACCAAAAGTTGATCAAAGAGAAACCTTTAATGGTGCAGAAGTAAGTATTACGAGATTCCAAGAAGAGGAACATGACATAGGTAATTTTCTAGCTACAACATCATTTCCAAGTTACATCAATAGAAAGAACAGTAGTTTCAAACTGTCTTTTTAAACAAATATTAAGGTTTTTGTTTATGGTCAAGTTAATCTGTTATAGATTTCTGATCTTTAAACAACTAGTCTAAATTGTCTTGTATTTTTCGTCTTTTCAGGAATATTTGAGTTTTTCATGCAGATTCTTCAGATATTATGGGTGCGTGCTCTTTTCGGACTGGGATTTCAAAGTCTTGGATTAAGTGATGACTTCTTTGACGGCTTAATGTTTTAAAGTAAGTTGAGTTCCATTTAACCAGGCGAGCACACATCCATGGGCAATATACCATACGTTGCCTTCATAAGTTGCAATTTGAGAGAAATAAGGTTTGTCTCAAGGTACATCAATTATTTAGTGTGTAAAAATGGTTTTATTGTATAAATTATAGCATCCAATATAAATTATATAGTCTCCCAGTGCAACAACATTTTTGCCAAAAGATTAGTTATCTTTCGTATCTTACATTTTCTTCATGTGTCCCCTCTTCCCTCCCTTCATTTTTGTGATTGTTTGGGTGGGCACTGGCAATTGAGAATCATGCATCTCTTCCAGTCTTCCTGTTTACAGTGAACTAAGTTTGTCCAAGTATACTATACCAGAACTGAAGTGCTTATATATATGCGTGCGCATGCGTGCTTGTGTGTTGGCGGGCAGGCCGGCCAGCCTGCATGTGCACATCAGAGCTTGACCTATGTCTTGACCCATCAAAATTAGACCATAGTTACTCCTATGGGGAATGCGAAACGACATATCTGACAATGTAGAGCAAGTTAGAAGGCTAAGAGGAAAGAAGAGACGTTCCCGGTTAATAAGGAGACAAGGGAGCAACTTCAAAGATTGTGCTAATAAGAGGGCAAAACTCACAAGTTCATATGGTCTAATGTACAGGCACAAGAATTGAGGATTGAATGTTGTTTTCAGAACTGTAGTTGGACGACTCAAATGCTGTCACAAACACATTGCGTATTACTCATTGAATTTGCAGCTTGTAGGGGCAGTCCAATCTCTCTGTTCCAAATAATTAGCAAAACTGAGTTGGAAACTATTTCCCCATCCTTATTCAAAGTCAAACGGCACTCCACAAATATTTGGGACGTAACCCGCCATCCTCAAGTGCCTACTTATATCACAGAGAACTTCAAATATCCTGTTCAAGCAAGGATGAGATCCATCTCTAGAAGTGAATTCATGAACCGCACCATCCAATTCAATAGAACTTGCTCCTGGCATAGTTTTTACTCCCCTGTCCTTCATCAACTTCCTAAGCTTCCGGACATCATCCCACCTCTCCTGTGCCGCATAAATATTTGATAGCAGGATATAATTCCCACTATTATGTGGCTCAAGTTCAATGAGATGCACTAAGGCTTTTTCTCCAAGACCAACATCACCATATATTCTAGAGGCAGCTAAAAGAGCTCCCCATATTGCTTCATTTGCTTCAAAAGGCATATTTTGAACTAAATCATAAGCCTCCTTAAGACAACCTGCACGGCCGAGAAGATCAACCATACATCCGTAATGCTCAATTTTAGGTTTAATCCTGTAACGTGATTTCATACAATCAAAATACCGATGACCCAAATTGGTCTTTCCAATATGGCTACAAGCAGATAGGATTGCTAAAAATGTGACATCATTTGGTTCAACATTTTCTCTCTCCATTCGATGAAACACTTCCAGAGCTTCCACTCCAAGCCCATTTAGTGCAAAACCCGCAATCATTGTACTCCAAGTTACGACGCTTCTGTTCTTCATCTTCTCAAAGACCTCCAATGCTCTTGCAATATCACCACACTTGGCATACATATCCATCAGTGCATTCATGAGAGGCACCGTCTTGTACAACCCGCGCTTGTTTATCAGGCTATGTATCCACTCCCCTAAATCGAGTGCACCCAAATCCGAACAAGCTGAGAGCACAGCCAACAAGGAAATCTCATCCGGCTCAATACCGTCTTCAACCTGCATTTTCCGGAACAATGCAATTGCCTCATCCGACAGTTTCAACCGAGCATAACCACCGATCATCGTAGTCCACGAGACCACATTCCTCTCGGGCATTCTATCAAACAGCACACGCGCGTTGTCCAAATCCCCAACCTTCGCATAACCTGCAATCATCACATTCCACAGAACGACATCTCTATGAATAATTCCATCAAACAGTTGTCGGGCATCGTCTATCCCTCCGCAATTACAGTACGTATGGATCAAACCAGTGGAGATATGTATATCCGATCCCAACCCAATTCGAATAACTTGGCTATGAACCTCTCTGCCCAATTCAAGCATACCCAAATGCGCAATAGCCTTCAACACGAAGGGAAAAGAGTAAGTATCCGGGCGCAAGCCCACGACTTGGATCGAGTTAAAGATGAAAATGGCATCTTTGGATGAACCATTTTGTGAGAGGCCGCGAATCATGGTGTTGTGCAAATACGTATCGGGGTCTTCTTGGTGCTTGAAGATGGAGAAGGCGTAGTCGACGAAACCGAGAAGGGAGGCGCCATGGACGAGCTTGCCGAGGAGGAGGTTGTCCCTGTCTAGGCCGCGGGGGAGGATGTGGCCATGGATTTGGGCGAGGTGCGGGAGGGTGGAGGAGCGGCTCAGGAGGGAGAGGAGGTGGTGGAGAGGTATGGGGGAATGGGTAGGGTTCTTCTTCGCGGGAGAGGGAGGTGGGAGAGGCGAGAAGGAGAGGGAACGAAGAGGGAGGTGGTGTCGAAGACGCATCGGATTGCGCCGAGCATTTTATTATCGCGCAAGCGACGTCGAGCTCGGAGCCTCGGACTAGACAAGTGGAGAACCTTCGCATGCAGCATGGAAACTTTTGGAAGCTCCAACACATTTTCGAGGGCGAGGACGTAGGGATATACCATATACCGATATACGTATGTAGCTAAAACTTTAGTAGATGTAATTTATAATTTTCATTATATTTTGGTATTTTTGCATTAAAATAATTTAACTGATTTTGCTTTTTTTTTTTTTTTTTTTTTTTAACGCGGTGCATTTTTAGATTTTATACATTAAGGCTAGATTTTCAAAATATGGTTCTCTTTCTCTCTTTCTCTCGTCGTATTAACTTCTCTTTTTCTTAAAATATACAATGGACAAAAAAAATTACATCTATTTTTCTAAAAAGACAGAAAATTACATTCATACACAAAAGTTTTAAAATTTAATAAAATAATTTTTTTTCTAATCTTACAATCCAAATATAATCGTGCAACTGTTATACAAATAGTGTGATATAAATGGTACATTATATTTTTTTCATTTTTTTTATTATTCTTTATCATCCTTTTTCTTTTCTCTTTTTTTTTTTTTTAATCTTCGCTCTTCTTCTTTTCCTTGCCATCCTGATTATTCTGATCGTATGATTGTCATCACCACCCTCGTTCCGCGCTCCGACGTTAATGGCCTCAACCTCGTGTGGTGGCACAATTATCTCCTACACCACCGCACCATCATTTCTTACAACGCCATATTCAATTGCCTTGGTTTTTTTTTATTAAGTTTGGTGGTGGTGGTGGAGGAATAGAAAAAAAATAAAGAAACGAAAAATTTTAAAAATTAAAAAAAATATGTTGCATAATTTAAAAATAAAAGATAAAATTTTACTGTATTATTATCTTTATATTATACTACTTACACATATATTGCACTATCTATATAAATATTATACTATTTGCGCTGTATAGTTTATATGAAGTTGTAAATTACTTGAGAGTAAATTGAACTCTTATTTTTATTGCAAGAAAAAATTATATACAATTATGCAGGTTAGTTTCTCTTTCCAATAAAAAAATAATTAATAATACAATAAAATAATAAAAAAATACAACTCTATTAGAAAGTACAACAGACATTAATTGCTTTTTTATTGAAAAAAAAATCGAGAGTACCTTTCTCCAATACAAAGAATAATTAATGTATGTCATACTTTTTAATAAGGTTATACCTTTTTTATTTTCTATCACCATTTTTTATTTCTTCTTTTTCAGAAAAAAAAAATAATTTACTTTCAAATAGTGGAACACAAATATATATAGTGGGCACAAATATAAATAATGCAACACACATGTAATTTTGCACAAATAATATATCATAAATAGTGTAATATTTTTATAAATAACACAAATTGTCTGAAAATATGTGCAATTTTTTCTTTGTTGTTTTTTTCCTTCTTCTTTTGCCCCTCCACTATTGCCACCAAACTTGAGAAAAATACTAGGCAATTGATGCTGGCGGTGTAGTAGATGATGTTGCGGTGGGGCATTTTGTCAAACACTACGCACGCAGTGTTAATGTCATTTAACTTCATAAGGGCGTCGATGAGCTCGTTGCATAGTCACGATCACTTTTGTGATGCGGGAGCATTCCATATAGCAGCGGAACCAACGCACGAGATTGAGGCTGCCGATGTCAGAGCATGTAAAAGGATAGTGATGACAATCACGTCATCGGGGCGGACCGGGTGGCGGCGAAGGAGTAGAGAAAAGAACAAAGGCAAAAAAAAAATTGGAGAAAAGGAAGAAGATGATAAAGAATGAAGAAGAAAGAAAAAAGATAAGAAATACATATGTTACATTATTTACACCACACTATTTGTATAAAGTTGCAAACTTATACTTGGATTGTACTATTTGAAAAAAGATTGCATTTTTTTAGTTATTGCTTTATTTTAAAAAAAATATTGTGCATTATGACCGTTTTTATTTTTTGAGTAAAGTATTTATAATTATATTTGTCAGTTGTATCTCTCAAGAAAGAGAAAAGTTAATACGATGGGAGAAAGAGAAAAAGGGAAGAGAGAAAGGAGAAGGTTGTTTTGATTTTTTTTTTTAGTATTTGATCTTCATATATAAAATTTGAAAACAGGGCCCATCTTGTAAAGATACAAAATCAGTAGATTTTTTTATTGAAAAAGGCCTTATATTTTTATAAAATTTTAAGATTTATGTTAATATTTTATCTTTACTTAAATATGTTTCGAATATTATCTAGAGAAATACTAACCCTCCATCCTAGAATTTAATAAGAGAGACAAGTTTGTCAAGTTTTTATAAATACTAAAAATTTTAAAAATTTTCTAAACCCCACCAGAAAAGAATGTTAGATTTACACTTTTTTTAGAATGTACAAGTAGTAGTGCTCTTTGCTCTTTTATCTAAGGGGCAATTTCAAATATAATCTTCTCTAAACTCAAAAATATTATAGATGCATTTTCCAAATTTAAAATATCATAAATATCAACCTAGACGCATAAATTTATCGTAAATGCTCCTCTAAACATATACTATTACAAGTATTCCTCTACAATATATCCAAATCCAAACGTTAACTTAAATCTTTTTTATATACAGAAGGGCATTAATAATATTTTATATTTTGAAAGGGGTATTTATAAAATTACCACTTTTGAGGAGGGCAATGAAGTCTATATCATATATTATAAAAATATATATATTTTTTATTTGACAGACAAAATTTACAACAAAATAACTTGTATTATACATGATTAAGTAAATCTATGTAATATTTGAGAGAGAGAGAGAGAGAGAGAGAGAGAGAGAGAGAAAGGAGACTTTATATTGAAATTAGTTCAGTAATTAATTTCCATCAACTACATTATATAGCAGAATTTTTTTAAATAAAATTCTATATTTATTTTAACAAAATAATTATTATGTATATTATATGGCACATGAAATATACTGGAGCTAATGAGACCAATTCCATCCTATATATCTTATCTTATATCTTATATCTTAATATATATCTCCAAAATTGACCGTTTTACCGTCGCATGTCGATCGTGCGAGGTAAAACGTAACAACATCGCTCACGGCTCACCCAAGATGCGTGAAAGTGAAATTCCCCGATTCCTGCGGGCGCAAGAGCGGCGGGGGAGTGGGGCGCGATTATTAAAGCAAACACCAACACCCCACCCCACCTCTCCCCTTCAAAGTGGCCCCATCCATGGCCTCCGGTCAAACCCTAGCCCCCAAATCGCCCCCACAACCCCAATCCCTTCTCGTCCGCGTCGGCGGCGGCGCCCTCCTCAAACCCTAATCTTCCGATCCATCAGCCCCTGCGGAGCGAACCACCTAGGGTTTCGGAGGAAGCGGGCATGGAGGGAGGTGGTGGTGGTGGTGGTGGAGGAGGAGGAGCGGATGTGGAGCTCGTGTGCAAGACGCTGCAGTTCGAGCACAAGCTCTTCTACTTCGATCTGAAGGAGAACCCTAGGGGGAGGTACCTGAAGATCTCGGAGAAGACCGCGGCGACGAGGTCCACCATCATCGTCCCCGTCGCCGGGATCGTCTGGTTCCTCGACCTCTTCAACTACTACATCGGCACCGACGAGCGCGACGCCTTCAGCAAGGAGCTCAAGCTCGACACCAAGGTCGGGTCGCTTTTCGGACCAAAACCCTAACCCTAACCCTAACCCTAAAAATCTTTCCCTTGATCTTTGGGCTTGGTTGCTGATCGGTGATTTTTGGTGGTGGTGTTCGTTTTTGTGTTCAGGTGTTTTACTTTGACATCGGGGAGAATAAAAGAGGGCGCTTTTTGAAGGTAATTGGAGCTGCTGTTCTCTTTGACCTCACTTTTTGGCTTTTTGCGTGACAGTAATCATATTGATTGTGTAATACCCGTTGGTTTCTTTTCCCTTTTAGGGTTACGATGAAGAGTAATCATTTCTTTGTATTATAATCCGAGGCTTACACTGATGGGTGGTTGATAATGGGAGTTATAATTATCCCTATCTTAGTAGTTTCTAATTTTGGATGGGGTTCTCCAGATTCCACATCTGGGTGTACCTTTCTACGGCTCATGTTGTAATGCACATCATATTTTACTTTTTCTTTAAATAGGCAATTGAGCAATTGAGTTCCTAGAATTTCATTTTTGCGTCTAATTTTGGATACTGTTCTTTATCATGGACAGGAATTGATGCTTTACCTTAGGCTGTTCTGTTTACAGTAGGAAATGAGATGGTGTCAGAGTTCATTATTGCGATTATTCCGTTTTTGATTTTTTTTTTTTTTTAATATTCTACCTTATTGCTAAGATTGTTATTGTTACTAACAAGAAGCTTATTTAGTTGAGTGGAATGTGATTTACTACTTGGTTTGTGGCTTTATGCTATAAAAACATAATAATACTTGTGGTACTTCTGGGGAGAAGTTGTTATCACTGTATTGTCTTACATTTTGGTGCTTTTAACTTGCACTCATGTACAACTGCAACTACAATTCAGTTTGCAGACCTTCAACCTACATGATAGCTTATTTATTAAAGGTCGACTCTCTATCATCCACATTTAGCAATCATCATATAATGAATGACTGACCGACCTGACCGTTTGGACTCATTCGTTCGCCCAATGAGAGATGTTTCGGGATGATTCAAATTCAATTGCGCCAATCCGCGTGGTCTTGCATGAGCACCTTTCCATATTCAGATCCTGTGGATGATGACAACTTAAGAAAGTTTTTTTTTTTCTTTTTTTGGTTAGGTTTCAATTTTCTTGAGAATAAAGCTTAGAAGCTTGTTAGGGAATCTTTTAGTTTTACACTTTTACTTTCTTATTTTAGTGATGCTAAATCGTATGCCTGTTACGAGATTTATGACTATAGAAAGGCTGTTTTAATAGAGCTTCTTGGTTGCTTCTTGGTTGTCCCTTGTTTATATTATTCTTATTGTAAAAATATATAGTACTTATCTATTGCATTTTGATTTGATAGATGATCTTCATATTTTTTATTTTCTTCCTAGACTTACGGTAATTTTGATTTTAAAAATTCTTTGTTAAAATTTTGTTAGGACCTAACATTTTCTGTCTGTAAAAAATTGTAGAATAGTACATCAAAGTGCGCTATTATCTTATGTTTTAGAAATTCCATCAGAAAATTTAAAAAGTATTGTTAATACTAGTGGAGAGTTACTTAAAACAAAACAACTGTAATGCTAGGAAGTATATTGAAAATTTTCATAGTTCAAGCGCAGATTGAAATATGTGCTCTACTAAAGGTAATATCTCTACAGTTGTCTACTTACAATGGGGTGGCTCAAGTGTTTGTAGCCATGGTTCTTCTTACTCTTTGCAAAGGTTTGCCCTAGGAGTGAGTCCAATCCATTGTTACCTACTACATGAGATGATGTGGAATGATGTATCATGTATGCGTATAGTGATGTGGTAAACTAATTTCTCAGGAATGTATGGCTACTTAAAGAATTAGAGAAATGACGCGGCACAAAAAATTAGAGAAATTATGCAAACCTCAGTAGTCAAGCACCCTCATATAAAAGCTATTAAGTTGTGAAATGCCCAGAATGGAAGGACAGTGCCTGTCTGCAACAGGGGTAACATGGAAGGACATAAAAAGTTACCAGAATTGAAATCAATACCATTATTATGGCCTTGCCAATTGTTGTAAAAGAATTCTGTGAAAAGAGTTGATAATGATATATCATCCTTTGTGAAGAGAGGACGGATATATGGCCAGAGAGTAGCGAGGCATGCAATACCCATTTTTACTTGTTGAAGGAGAGAATTCGGATGGAGGAACAGCTACTAGAAATCTGAAATGACTCCTGAAATGTAGCCCTTAGCAAAAAGATAAAAGCCTAAATAACGAATTCATGTTCCCATAAGGAACGTTTATGTTACTTTAAGGAAAAAGCTAAGTTATTTGCCTTTTCTTTTTAACTTTCTCCCTACATGTCAACTTAATGCTAAATTTTTAATCTATTTAGATCATTGATTGTCTCACTTAATCAACAGGAATGTATGGATTTAGAGGTTACAAAGCTGTTTTGATTGGGAGTTGGGACACGCACTGCTTCAGCCGTATACTACTACTGCTTTCTAGAGTTGTTTAATTGTTATCGAGCAAAAGAGCCTATTCCAAACTATACTGCAAGACTGATAGGCTTTTCTAATATGCAACAAACCTTCCGATTCAGGACTAGAATTCAATATTAGCGCCATTAATTGTTCATATGTTGCATAGTTCTTTTACTGAGTTAGAAATCTCCATTCACCATTATCCACACTATATTTATCATGAACCCAAGGATGGTTCTTCTCTTGTTTACTACGTTGATCTGTTATAAGTAGTCAGATGGTCTATATGGATACTGGTTGGCTTGTCTGCTGCTTTTTATGAGATAGACACCTAATGCTAATTTTCAAACAACTCAATGCACTTCTGAGTAATCACATGTAATCATGGTTCTGTGTGTAGTATTTTGCAGTCGGTATTATAGATTTCTTAGATCAAAGCAGTTTGCATGTGCTTGATTAGGTAATTTGCGAAGTTGCTCCTGTATATAGGTTTCAGAGGCATCCGTCAATAGAAACCGCAGCACAATTATTGTTCCAGCTGGAAGCTCTGGTGAGGAAGGTTGGGAAGCATTCAGGAATGTCTTGTTAGAGATAAATGATGAGGCCTCTCGGCTTTACATTGTTCCAAATCAGGTACAGTCAATTATCTGCAGTATACAAATCTCTGCTGCTTAACACCTTTTTTAGTGTAAATCCTGACTTTTTTTTTTTTTCCTCTGCAGCAACACTTGGAACCTCCTGAGCGCCTTCCTGGACTGTCGGATGATGTTGGGGCCGGATTCATATCGGGTCATGGGTCCCAGTCAGCCTCTGGGTCAGAGTTGCCTGTTGACAGATTGGTCGAACTGCCTCCGCAGGATGAAGTCGGAGGCATGGGGATGTCTAAAGTAATAAGGGCAGACCAGAAGAAATTTTTCTTTGATTTGGGGAGCAATAATAGGGGCCACTTTTTGAGGATATCAGAGGTATGGCACTCTTTATGTAACAATTATCTAATTCTTTCTGGGGAACGCTTTATATACTCCCCTGATTTCATTTTGATTCTTTGCTATAAATTCAAACACGTTGGAAACCCAATTTTGTTGCTTAGCTTTCCTGGTAT
Organism: Ananas comosus; assembly: GCF_001540865.1. Taxonomy (NCBI): domain Eukaryota; kingdom Viridiplantae; phylum Streptophyta; class Magnoliopsida; order Poales; family Bromeliaceae; genus Ananas; species Ananas comosus. Next base: position 17,154 of record NW_017893556.1, read on the forward strand.
GGTTTAAATAGTAAAATGCAGTTTAAATTTGACCATGTGACAATCATGTCTCCTTAAACCTCTGTAAATAAGGAGGATCAATAAAATTAAGCAGTTGAGTCCTTGAGCATGCTCAGCATTGTTTTCTGTTTTCTGTTTTATATAGTTGTTTTTGGCTGCTTATTACCATGTTTGGCATTGATTATTACCTTAGCTTGCAAAGCGCAAAAAAAAAAAAGAAAAAAAAGGAAAAAAAAAAAAGACAGTGGTAACTCTTTCCTGCCTCAAAAAATCATGACTTTGCAAGGAGATCTGCAAACTATAGATTATAGAATACGGAAAAGTGCCAATTTAGACAATTTTGACAGCGAATTCTCTTGTAAGAACACAAAGATAAAGAAGGATGCCAAAAATGATTGGTATAGGGTTGCCAGAAATATACTAGTTTTTTCACTTTTAATCAGCCACATGATTAACATGTTCAAGTTCAACGTCACTTAATGCAAGTTCCAATGGACAAGCTAAACAACACTCTCTGGATGGTAATGCATAAATGGAATATGGCTATACCACAAGGGTGTTTCTGAAGTATTCCCTACTTTTTCTTTAACCTCTTATTACTCTGATTGCCACACTAATGCAGGTTGCTGGAGCAGATCGCTCGTCGATCATCCTACCATTGTCCGGCTTAAAGCAGTTCCACGAAATGATTGGTCATTTTGTCGACATAACCAAGGACAGGCTTGAAGGGATGTCGGGCCCAAATGTACGCAACGTCGAGCCGGCACAAAGATAATCAGTTTGATCGTTTCGGGTTTTGTTTGCTTGTTTTTCTAGCCCTCTCTGGTAACTAATTGTTCCTTAGAAAGTTGCCTGTTTGTGTAGAGCATGGAGTTTATGTTAATTCATATCTGGAGGATAATAATCTTAGGTTTGCCTGTTTCGTGGTGGAGAGGTGAATTGTTTGCCGAGCTTTCTTTGTGAGGAATAATGAGCATACATTGTTCTTATGGTGGTATAAAAGGGTGGCTCCTGCATCATGTGATACCGTGGTTTCATGCTTCTCGTTTTTGCCTTGCTTTTTCCTATGCTGGAATTTTGTTTCTTGTTGTTCCTTACTACTGGCAGCTAGACCCCGGCAAAATCTGCACCAGGCTGAGTTTTGGCAAGGCCTGTTGTTGGGTCAAGTATAAAATCTCACTCTGGGCCAGGTCGAGTATTAAATCTCACTCCGGGCTGGGTCACTCAGCCCTATGAATCGGGCTCAGGTCGACCTGACGGTTCGAAACCAAGCTGGCCAGGCTGGATCAGGTAGGTTGGGCTTGGTTTGTTGGGTCTATTTCTGAGTTCCTTGAGCACCATTTGAGTTATTTTCCATTTTTGAGTTAGGTTGGATGTCTGGTTATCTTTTATACTTGTTCTGCATGATCATGTTCTCTTCAGTATCAATTTCTCTCTCCTGTATTAGCCTGGTGGGTATTACCTACTGAATGTTTGAATTGTATGCAACTAAACATTAGAATTTAATAATGTAATTTACTGCAAAAGAGGCTGTCGAAAAGGCGGAATCCTTCGTACAGTGGGTGTGTGGTTTAATTTGGTTTAGACAATGTTTGGAGTTTTCTTTCCTATCACATCCTTCTTTTTTGCTTTTTTAGTTATTCTTGTTTGGTTGTGTAATCCTTATGACGCGTAAGACCCAAATATGTGGATTATAGCTGAATCTTTTGCTCTTTTAGTTATTCTTGTTTGGTTGTGTAATCCTTATGACGCGTAAGACCCAAATATGTGGATTATAGCTGAACCTTTTGCTCTTTTAGTTATTCTTGTTTGCTTGTGTAATCCTTATGACGCGTAAGACTCAAATATCTGGATTATAGCTGAGTCTTTTGCTCTTTTGCAATGCTGTTTGGATGTTTGCTCCGATTAATTCAAAACCTCAGCCAATAGTAGAGATGTCCTTACGCGTTATATGCAGGTCATTGAGATTATTATTATGTATCCCTATCGAGCAATGCTAATGGTACATCCAAAAGCGGGTATAAATTATATACTTTATTCATCCAATGATGGTAATATATTCACTAGTCACATTATATGACTAGTTGGTGCAATATATATATGTATATATCTATATTTTTGGCACCTACAACTCTACAAGTAGTATTTACCATTCTTATTAGTATTACAATAAATGATATAGAAACTAAAATTTGTTACTCGTCAGAATACAATTTTTTAAAGCCATGAAAAACTATTTCTTATATATTTAAGCTTTGTTTGGTCTGGTTGTTGTTTTTTTTTTCATTTTTCAAAACAAATTCTATATAAAAGTTTATGGGAGTTGAGAGCAAATCCGTTCGGCAGCAAGGAAAAAAACAAAAACAAAAACAAAAACAAAAAAACTCAAAAAGTAAATTTTTTTTTTCCCTTTGGTTCCCTGACCCTTTTTTTTTTTTTTTTTTTTTTTTTTAAATTAAGTTGTCATCTCTCATCCAAGCAAACAAGGGAGTCAAAATCTGTATTTAGAAAAAGTACAATGCTAGCTGAACAAATACAAGACATCTTTATCTCCCCCATCCAGAGGCCCATATTATTTCTCTAGTTTTATGAGTTTTTTTTTCCCCTTATAACCTAAAAAGGTTTATACAAATCCTACGATGCAAAGGGAATAAGATTTTTTATATTTATATAGACACGCAATACTGTTCTTCATAGCTAAAAAAAGCCAGTGATCAGGAAATTTTGTGATGAAAAATTTTTCGCTGTCAAAGTTGTCCATGTAGTACTTGAAACATCAATAAAATATCTCTCCATTGCACAAAAGTACAAAAAGTTTATTTTAAAGCATAATTTTAATATATAATTATTCCACTAAGTCCCCCTATAATGCTTTTAATAATAATATACAAGTAGTGATGTTACAGACTTTCGTACTCTTAATAGATCTATATTAGTACAACTAAATAATAAAAATTGATAGTACGCACAATTTATATACTATTAAAATTAGGTCATTATTATATCATATTATTTTATTTGGCATAATAATATGATTAATTTATAATATAATTTTTGCCACTTAATGTGATTCAGCCTCTTTTTTTTTTCTTTTTTTTTTTTCTTTTTTTTTTTTTTTTGATATAGATGTCCCAACTATCAAGTGGGTGAAAGAGAAACACAATACCCCTTATATTTTATATTTTATATTTTTATTAGCATCATTGTGCGTGCAGTGGCATCTTTTGCTGCAATGCTTGACACGTACGCATGAGTTGGATTTCCCCCTCCAACGAAACCAAATCCCGTTAATTGCACTACAAATCCCTCAACATTGAATCACCCTCTTCATTTTGGTAATACTCAAATGTATCATGAATCTATTATTTCTTCATCACTAGATCTCAAGATAATCCATTTTGTTATTTAAAAACATTATAATTCAATAAATAGTAATATTGAAATATACAATAAAAGATAAAGAATAAATGCGTGAAAAGAAAAAGAAAGGATATGAAATAAATGGACTCCAACAATTATTAGTACCAAAAATAAATCAGAAAAAATAAAATCAGAGAGAGAGAGAGAGAGAGATTACATCCATTCGATTGGCAAATACTAGATTCTAAAGATAATATTAAAAAAAAATCGTAGTTCGGAATTAAAAAATCAAAAACCAAAATAAAACTTTGCTACGAAGTTCAGGAACTAGTAACGCAACTCACCAAGACCAAAAAAAAAGAAAAAAAAGAAGAGAAAAAACAAAAAGAAAATCCAACTCCCACAATGACCGCACCGCAGCGCGACACGTGTGTCAACGCGGTCGTCGAAAAAGCAAAAACGCCGCGTCCATACTATTATGCGGACGCCAAGTGGCCGTGCGTAAATTTATGGTGTCTCGATCGATTGGATTCCTTGTTTGAATAAAATCGAGCTAAAAGACAATAAGTAAACGAGTGAGTGAGTAAATGGTTTGGTTTGTTCTTCGTTCTTTGATTCTTCTAAGATCACAAGGTTTTTTGGGGTGTTGGTTTTTTTTTTTTTTAGTTTTTGGATCCTACTTTTGTTCTTTTTTATTAGGAGAGAGTAAGTTTTGAAGTGTTGTTGAGAGCCACACGCAAAGATCCTGGGTGGTGGGTGCTTCTGAAAAATATCTGATCTGACGCATTCTCTCCAAAATCAAAATTTTCTGCACATCATGAATTTACATTTTTTTTTTAATCGAAAAGTAATTCAAAATGAGAGATAGAGGCAAGTCATTTGTAGGGAAGTCATATTTAGAAAGCCAAGTTACAATTTTGATCCTCAACTATTAGGTGTGTGATGGTTCGTCGTCGGAACTTTAATTTATTATAATTTTTAATTCGAACTTTCTGAATTGTTAAAATCGAGTTTCAAAACCTAGCTTAACTCGCTAAATATTAACGGATAGCTAATGTATAAGTAATCAATCATTATTGTGATTAAGTCGCTACATTACTTTTGTACTAGTGACATATTTAACCTTTAATGTAACTAAATTAGGTCGTGAGATTTGTTGGAACAATTTATAAAATTAGAGTTGCAAAATACAACTAATTAAATTTGAGGACCAAAATATTACCAACATCCCACCAGCTTGAGGGCCAAAATTGCAAATATGCCAATTTAAAATTCTGAACTACTGACCATTTAGAAATAAAAAGTTCCAACTTTGTAATCCAAGGTGATCAATTTCAAACTTTGGTTTGATTTGTCCTTCTCAAGGGATATTCTAGTCAGAACATATCATCCTTTCAAACTAATGGACTTTGAATACTTGAAATGTAGAGTATAAACCAAAATCAAAAGAAAAGTAAAAAAAAAAAAAAAAAAAAACCAAAACTTGATTCATTTCTTTGGCTAAATTGAAGTCACAGTACCACTGCTAACAACAAAATGAAAACCAATTTTGCTCTCTAATCAATATTTTTTGTTCTACTAGTTTCCAGCTTGAAGCAACAGGTAGCAATACAAAATCAGATTAGCTTCTGCCACAAGTATATACAGAGACATAAAACAGCTCATTTCTCTCCCCCTTACTTCACCATTGATTCAGCTTAAAGCAACACACTAATTAGCCACCACCTAAATCCCCAACCAATTAACAATAATTCAACATTTCCTAGTTCCTCAAATCTATCATTAATTTTTGCACACAAGATCTCCAAAAGTAACATAGAAATCCATAAGAATCACAGCAAACCACAACCATAAATCACAAGCAAGTTCTTTGATAAAGGGAAGCAGCTAATTATATTGAAAGCCAGGATCTATATATGATTCAATACATAAGAGGAACAATTAAATTCCTCAAGGAGATTAACATTGCTCTCCTTTCTCATCTCTTGTAGCACAAATACTCAGTAGGCTCTTAAAACTTACAAAAAAAAAAGAGCTTGAGCCCACATTGCTACAACCATAAGATTTGCAGTCGAAAGGGAGTTCTACACTAAGATCTCACACCATACAAATAGTTGTACATAATCACAAACAACACTTAGTAAAAAGCTAAAATCTGTACAAAGAGGAAGAAGAAGAAGAAGAAGAGGAGGAGGCTGAGGATCTAATGCACCATTATCGCCATTATCATTATTGTTTCACGAAGAACCCGAAGCGACGAGCTCCTCCTTAGAACCCATGGCGGTTCTCTGAGTTGAGGAGAGAGGAATCTCTGCGTGAACTCTCTCCTCGAGCTCTTTCGGGGCGGGGACTAGTTCGGGCTTCTTAGTGTATTTGAATGATAGATCCTTGTTCGCGGCGAGAGCCAAAAGCTCGGATTCTTCAAGGCCTTTTGTTGGTCCAAGGCTGCATCTTTCCGGCATGTGCTTCGCCAACGCATCCTTAAACTTCTTAATCTGGTCATAATTAGGACAAAAAGAACTAAGACTACGATAACTTCACAAACCAATCTATACATCAAAGAAACCATAGGAATCAATAAGATCAATTGGGTATCTTTACAATCTATCAAATTCTGCATATTGAGAGGGAAATATGAACTCACAGTTGCATTTGTGCAGCTAAAGCTACAAACGCGACCCTGCGCGCCCCGGTAGAATCTAAAGAAGGGGAGAACATGAACATTCAAGCTATAACACATGGATTTGTGCTTCTCGTAGTTCACTTGGAGGAAAAGAATATCAGGGTACATCTCAGCAAATTGGCAAATCTGCAAATAAGTAAATTACAAAAACATGTTATGATTTAACAAGAAACATCTACAAATTGTAGGATTGGTCCATTTTTATGATGGTATGAATCAATTATACCTTTGGATGAAGGGCTCTGCAGCCGCCGCAGCCCGGCGAGAAGAAGTCGACGACCACGAGCTTGTCGCCAGCGTTCAATAGCGAATCGACAAGATCCTGCGCCGATTCGATCTCCTTCATGTTGGGTTGAAGCCCCTTCTCCCACCATTTCAGTGCCTTACTAAAACACAGATTCATCTGCAATTCAAAGCTATCACAACCAAATTAATCCTAACACCACCAAGATTCAAATTAAGATTTTGGGGATCAAACCCTTATAGCGCAAATGGGACCAACAAAAGATTCAAATTTTGGGAACCGAAATTGAAGAAAAAAATGAACCAAATCAATTAAATCCTCTTCGGAAAGAGAAATCATAAAAAAAAAAAAAAGCGCATCTTGGGACATCGACGAACCTGTACAGGGGAGGAAACGGCGATCCTGTTCACGGGTTTTCCATTCCGATCACCCAAAACCAATCTCCCACCATGAAACCCACCACTACTACACGAAGACCCCCTCCCATGGTCGATCCCCAAAGAGGGGGAACAACGAGGGAACCCAACGCAAAAGGGGCCCCTTTTACGCCACAAGACCCCCGTAGAGCGGCGCCCATAGGGCGAGAGGAGGCTCCCCTTCGCCGCAACCTCCGCCATGGCTCCCAAAATCGAAGCTTTTGAGCGAGATCGAGGAGAGGAAGGGAAAGAGATTAATGGAGAACGAAGAGAAAGAGAGAGAGAGAGAGAGAGGAGAGAAGCCTCACGAAGAAATAGAAATGGAAAGAGGGGAAAGGGGAGGGAGGTATTTGTTGTCCGTTTTATTACCAAAATTGAAGGGATAAGGTGAAATTGCATGCGACCCCCTAACCTATAGAATATTACATATTGACTCCCACCTTAGTTTGTTTTGCACCTTGTATTAAAAAGGGGAAACTGTGCTCATTTTTATTTGTTATTTCTTTATTATCTTAAATAAGATTTATAAGCTAAGATAATTGACGAATTCAGCTGTAAAATCTTATAAAAATAATTTTAAATATGATGTTAGAAATATTTCATAGAGTAAATTTATATAAAGTGAATATAATTATTCAGCAAATATATGAAGTAAGAGATTCTTTTAATGTAATAAATTTATTATTATATAAGTTAATTATAAATTAGGTAAATATTGATAAACAGAGATGTAATCTATCAATTTATTTTAGCAAAGTTTAATCACTAAATTTAACAATTATTTAAAATTTTGGACATATTTAAAATAGTGATGAAATGCGAGTGGAAAATTGGCGCAATAGTAAATACATGAAATAATTGAAATATGTCTACATCTTTTTAAATTTTTTGATTTTATTAAAATTAACTAAACATCAGTTAAATTAAAATTTTATCACATCTATTAATAATTTTAGAAATGCAATAATATTAAAATTCAATAGAAAATCGCTAATTTTTTTTTATCTCATTAATTAAATAATTTAAATAGCAAATAGAGAAGTTACAAATACGTTAAATAATAAAAAAAAAACAATTCCTATGGGCCTTCTTCACAACATACCAAAGTCGAAGGGGTTTTAGTACATTTTCCTCCCGCGTCATTACCCAAAATCGAAGGATAAGGGAAAATCCGTTTCGTCTCCCGTTCCGTTAGGTCATTGTTGGGGAGAATCGCGACCGTCCGTTGTGGTGGGTAGGAAATGGGGCGTGAGGATCCAACGGTCGACGAGTTCTAAACGTGGACAAGCTCTACGGGCGACGCGTAGCCCTCGAAGCTTCCTCTCGTTAGGCAAGTGGATATGCTTTGGATAAAGGGCCACGTCAGCAACTGTTCAACCCAAAAAAAAGACTCGCAAAACGTACTCCCCACTATTTGACCAACGAGTATATTGCGTGAACCGGGTGTATAAGTGCATATGGGTCAATTTCATCTATGCTCTTGTAAAACTTACAAATATCATAGATATCCTTATAAATTTGATAATATTATAATTACCCCTTTAAATGCCTACTTTCTTTCGAAAATGCCCAAACCGTTAAAAGCCCTCCCTCTCCCTTTTAAATTAAAGATTGAAATGTCTATTTTATTCTTGACTATTATAAATGGGTTTTAAAGTAAAAGAGATTTCAAAATCATCCCTCGCTTTTTAAATCTTCTTCTTTTATATAAAGATAAATATTTAATAATAGTTTGAATAAATTTACTAATATTTAACTCAGAGCAGTTAAATATTTAACTGTAATAAATTTTATTAAGAACTAGGCTAGAATGCTATCAATAGCATCAAGCTATTGGTGCTACTGATTTTTTACCCCCTGGATTGAGAAATGAGTGGTTAGGATGATATGCACCCTCTAGGATTGAGTGAGTTGTTGGTTGAATAGTATAACCTAACGGATAAAAATAATCAAATGGTTAAACTTAACGGTGAAAAATTTGATAGCACAAAATTCTTAGTGCCATCGATAGTACCCCAGCCGGTAGGGTTGACAATCTAGCTCGCTGTTCGCGAGCCAGCTCGTGTTCAGCTCAAAATGAGCTCGAGATCGGTTCGCTCGTTTAGTAAACGAGCCGAACACGAGCTGGATTTTCCAGCTCGTTTAATAAACGAGCCGAACACGAGCTGGGGTCAGCTCGCTCGTGTTCGACTCGATAACAGCTCGAATACATATATTTATATTTATATAATTTATTTAATTTATATTTTTATATATAAATAAATAATTATATATAATATATATTTTTATTATTTAAATTTTAGCAAAATAAAAATATAAATGCGAGCTTAAGTATAAAAAGACTCATTTATATATAAAGTTTCAACTATTAGATCAAAGTCTAATGGATAAGATTTTATTAATTTATTTTTTATATAAATTTAATCTAATCTTTTTTAATTTATTGTTCGTTGGTCAGCTCGTGAGCCAGCTCGTGTTCGGCTCGTTAATAAACGAGCCGAACACGAGCTGAATTTTTTGGCTCGATATTTTAACGAGCCAGCTCGTATTCGGCTCGTTTAATAAACAAGCCGAACACGAGCCGACCCCAGATCGCTCGTGTTCGGCTTGTTTACACCCCTACCAGCCGGACTCATATTATTAATATCTTTTTATGACATGTATAGGATAAGTTAGCTTGGATACTTATGTTACTTTAAATAGTTAAATTTATATTATGCAAAATTTCACTCATTTTTGAATTACAAACTGTTCAAGCTAATTATTTTAGATTATTTAAATATTATAGAATTTTTTAGTTCATATTTTCAGATTAGTCTTAGATTTTTAGATTTCTTTTACTTCAATTTATTTTAGAATGTAAAATTTTAAATTCATAAAAGCTTTGTTTACATGCTAGTTTGTAATGCTATTCCAATTGATTTTCTTAACTTGCATTATTTTTATAGTTGTATCAATTTTTCTTTTCTTGCTTCTTTCTAATCTTGTACATAATATTAAATCATTTTATTATTACTTTAAGTTTGATAAGTAATTTTATGCTGCATAATCGATGATAAAGCTTTATAATTGTTCAATCCATTTATTCTGCACCGTCTCCCTTTACATAAAACTAAAATAATTTTGGAGCATTAAAGTATTAAACAAGATTTAATAACATAAAAATACTATTTTTTTAGATTAGACTATACAAATTTTATAGAAATCAATATGAGAATCTAACTAAATGACTTACACAAATAGATAGAAGTAGGCCCTAGAATATTATATTAAAATTTTTTTTTACTAAATATCTTAGACAATAAGTAACATTTGCTAAATCCTTATATGAATTTTAAAATTCAAAGGTATTATAAAACTGAAGTATGGAATAGAGAGAGGCCGATTACAAAAAAAAAATTGATATTTGCTTTCTGTTAGTGTACGACTTTAATCGAAAGTTACTTCGAATGAGTTAGTTTGAAAGTTGTTGTATTTAGAGTGGATATTAGAATATTTCAAATTTTTATAGTAAATAGGACATCTATTTAGTAAATACTATGCTTTGCTGAGGGCAACACCAGAAAATTTTCCCTATTAAACCTACGATAGAACTCTCAGAAATGTCTTATAAATATTTAAAATACCCTATAATAAAGAAATATTAATTTTGGAATAGCAATAATTTTACATTAATTTCACTCTCTGTCCAAAAAGTGAATGTAAATTTTGGTCCTTGCTCATCCAACGATTAATATTTTTACTCCTTGCTCATCCCATGGAATTAATAAATGCCTTTTGGTTTTCTTTTCAAAAAAAAAAGAAAGAATATACAATAAAATTAAAAAAATAAAAAAATTTCACAGTTATCTTCACTAAAATAAAATTTAGGTATATTTCATGCAATTTTTCTTATTTTTATGGTTGGTCCTAAATGTTAGGTTCTCGAAAAATACTTTACCACAAAAAATAATTTAACTCAATTTGAAGTAAATACCTTGTTTATTTTTTTAATATTATATAACTTGTCTCAATAATTACTTATTTTAAATTTCTAAAAAATTTAATTTTACGAAATAATATTTTAATTTATTTGACTTGAGTCAACTAATGACTCTTTAACTTTACATTTTAAATAAATTTTTTATTTTTACAGATTTAATTAATTACTATATTTTATAAATACACGCAGCGATAAATTTATTTAAAATAAATAATTAGTCTAAATTGTATATTGAAAGGGCGATATTTACATCAAACAAATTAAATAGTACAGCAACATAAATCTATATTTTTTTCATTTAAACCACATGTTTCGCAAAAACCAAACTGGAAAAGCAACTCACTTCGGTCGATTCAGTTTGATTTTATTACTAAATCGATCCGGATTTGGGGAATTAAAAACTAAAAATCTTACAAAAAGCAAAATAATAAAATTTTTAGTACTATATATTAACATATATCAGCTTCGGATCCAATCGAATAAAAGAAATGATAACTAAAATTAAAGTGAAAAATGTATGGAAGCCCTCTCAGCTACGGTCTTGGTACCCTCTAATATCCATATTAAAAAACTAGCAATATTTCCTTTTTAAGCTCATAACATAACATAGAACACCAAAAAATTACAAACAACCAAACCAAATCATAAAATAATACATTCGGAAACTTAATGTATATCAAAAAACACAAATATATATATATATATATAAACTCAGTACCCTCTAATATCTGTATTAAAAAAATAGTAATATTTTGTTTATTCAAACCAAACAATCTTTTTTAAGCTCATAACATAACATAACATGTATAGGAAACACCAAAAAAATTACAAACAATCAAACCAAATCATACAATAGTACATTCGGAAACTTAATTTATATAACGAAAACACAAACAACATAAAACAATTATTGTCCTGCAAGCTAAACAACACCCACCTGAAAAATAAGACAATAAGTCCATAAATGAAAAATCTCCACCGTTGCACCTAGATATATAAAATTTGTTTTTCTGGCAAAAAAAGGAAAAAAATATTCTTCTCAAAGGGGAATAGTGGTCACCAAATTAAGAAGCTAAAAGAGAATGATCCTTACTTGAGCTATACTACGCTTCGAGATAAATAACTGAACTTTAAAAAATTTAAATCGACTCTCTAACTTTCCGCCCTGTTTATTATGTTTCTTACAGAATTCGAAAGGATACTTAACTTTTTTTGAGAAAACATTTTAAAATTCGATAAAAAAAATATTTTTTATTGTATGAAATATTTTGCACTTTGTTTAACGGAAGAGACTAAATTTTAAAAGAATCTAATAAATCTTTCAAAGAAAATTTCTTTTATCAAAATGAGCATATATAAGGTTTACGAATTAAAATCGAAATTCGTAAAGCCCAGTTGCCCACTTTCAAAGTGCAGTATAGTTTAGATAATATCTAATATCCTTTTACCTCCAAATAATAGGTACATATACTTATGCTCTCCTCGCTAACCAATTCGATCTGCTCCAAAAACTCGTCCAACCCTTCTTCTCCTCCTCTGGCGAGCTGCACGCTTCTTCCTCATATGGGTATTTCCTGCACCACAACAACACAAAATGGTAACTTTTTTATTCAATGCTCGTGCAGCATGTGCTGTACATCTTGCTTAGACTTTTTAATAGCGCATGATATATAAGATACCTGCTTTCAATTTGTAAAGAAAAATATCCCAGGACTCGAATAGTATATCAGCATTATGACCGAAAAAATTACTTAGTAAATACTATATATCTTTCAAGTAGAAATTTTTCGGCATCCCAAATCACTACAAATTAAGAAAAGGTTAAAATTCCATTAATCAGTCTATATATATTCGTGCGAGAGATCACTTGTAAATATTTCGAGGCAACCAACCATGTTTTCGAATATCTTAACTGTACTGTTACATAATTGGCAATCAAATGTGGTTTTTAAATTGTGCAACAGCAAGCTGCCATTGTTTCAATTGTGCAAAGCAGATGATTAATAAAGTTGCTTGCAAAATTTGTGGAAAAATAATTCCCTCGTATAATCTATGAACTACTTGTACAAGCAAAATATTTTGCTGTATAGCAATCTAGCATATGTAAACAGGAAGGAATAACAACAGGGTAAAGCTAAACATAAAAATTAGAATCACTCGGAATATAATTTAAACAAAATCTCACAAATATATAAATGGGGGTAGAAATCAAATTAATTCCTCGAGAAGGTGAGGATTGGAGATTAATAGCAAATGGTTTGTACCTTATGTTGCAGTAAATATGTATTTCTATAGATATGCTACCGGAGGTTTATCTGAGAAGGAAAAACTTCAATTTGGTCTCTCTGTGGTTTAATACGGTTTCACTTTACCTCCCAATATTTTAAATAGTTTTACTTGAAAATCCTGTGGGTTTTTTTTTTTTTTTTTTTTTTTTATTATTGTAAAGAACTTGCCGTCAAGTGAAAACTAAAGTGCTAAAATTTATAAACTATGAGATAGTAAAGTGATATATTTTATAAAATAAAAGGTGACCGCCTATATCTAAATATATTTTTTCAAATAGCACTTCATGATTTATAATATAAAATATATTACTTTACTATCCTATAATTTATAAATTTTAGTACTTTAATATTTTTTGGTAGTAGATCCTTACTTTAAAATAAAGACACAACAATAAAATAGCAAAGTGAAATATTTTATAGCAAATGGAATTGCACTGAGCCACGTGGGGTGGAGCTAACCGAAGTTTTTCCATCTGGATTAAAAAAAAAAAAAAAAATTAAAGAAAGAGGTTTATATGCTAGCTAGCTACAATAGAATATTAAGGTCCTAGCCAGCTAATTAATTAAAGAGTAGTCAGATTTCTAAATTAATTACCTTCCATTAACAGAGACTTCTTCGATGTGATTGACGTTGGTGTCGACAAATTGTTCGGCTGCATCGAACAGCAGCGGGCAATCATCAATACTCAACTTCTTAAGTGTGGGCATCTTGTGGGCAGGCAAGTAACGGAGATTGCTGCACTTGCTGATGACCAAGGACTGCAGGCCGGAGAGCTCCCCGAGCCAATCTTCAATTCTCTCAAGATCTTCGCAACTACATATATACAGGCTCTGGAGGGACGTGAGATCCCGCAAGCTCTGGGGCAAACAAGTTAGCTGCTGACATTCTCCTATTATTAGCCCCTGCAGCCCCTTATCTGGTGGCGGTCGGAGTGAAACGGCGGCATCACCACCAACAAGGGGCATCGCGCATTCGAGAATTAACAATAGACTCTCCTTGCTTCTTCCGGAAATGACCAGATGCTCAACCGATGGCGGGAGGCAAGGCTCCGGCCTCAATTGAGGACATTCTGAAATCAACAATTCAGTGAGACATGGAAAAATGGGAACTCGCTCTCGTCTGCCTTCTTCGTCATCCACCGTCAATACCGTCACCCATTCTCGCAGCATTGGCATGGAGAACAAGCAAAGGCTCGTCAGCGCAGTGAACTTTTCTGCGCCCAAATTTGTTATTGCGGGCATATTTTGTGTAATTAGTTCTTTAAGAAAAGGAAGTTGCCCCAGCGGCGGGAGTGAGCTGCATACGGGAATATTATCAAGTTTGATTTCAACGAGATTTGGGAGGCACGAGCCAATCCTATTCATCATCCAGCTAGGAAACTTCCCGCCTCCATAGCCTTCTATTTCCAATTTCGATAGCTTTTGATGTGGTTGAAGATTTTCTAGCACGGTATCCATCTCTTCCGCCGGTAGTACACTATCCATGCCTTCTTCCGCACTTAAAACGTTCCATTCCAACTTCAAAGACCGCAGCTTCTTCTCTATCAAATTTGCAGCCTTGGCATCAACTGGACTCGTTACATTTTCAAGACCCTTGATCCGCAGCTCGCCGACAAGCTTCAAGTGCCCTAGCTCAGAAATGGTAGCACAATGTTCGACGCGGTCTTGCTTGCCGACGACAAAAACGGACAATTCCTGCAAGCTAACTAACTTACCGATTCCTCGGGGCATGCCCTTCAATTCCGAGCAATTGTTGTTTAACAAGACTCTAAGTTTGGTCAGCTTTTGGATCATTTTAGGCAGCTCACATAATTTTCGACAACCACTGATGTCGAGTTTCTCTAAATGCTGAAGATCACTTGACGATGAGGGTAATGATTGTAGAGAACAGCATTTAGAAACGTTCAGAATATGCAAGTTTTGAAGGCTCCCAATGGATTCAGGTAATGTCACAAAAGAATTTAGAAGTGACAGGTTTAAGTTATATAGGTTTTTGAGATCACATAACGATGAGGGTAATGATAGTAGAGAACTGCAGCGAGAAAGGTTTAGAGTACGCAAGTTTTGAAGGCTCCCAATGGATTCGGGTAACGTCACCAAAGATTTTAGACATGATAGGTTTAAGTCATGCAGGTTTTTGAGGTGACATATAGGTTCAAGTGATCTCACTTTTTCGCACGAACTCAAATTTAGTGAGTACAAATTCTGAAGGTTGCTAACTGAGTCAAGTATTGTCAGAGAACTGCACCTTGAAAGATTCAATTTTTGCAAGTTGCATAGGCTGGTAATTGATTCAGGCAATTCTTGTATTCTGGTCTCCGAATGGTCAAGGTATCTTAAGAGCTTCGGTGAGCTCTCCTCCTTTGACGAGCTACTCGCTAGTTCCTCATATGGGTACGGCCTGCACCACAACAACAACGCAAAATAGTAAATTTTTTATCTGATGCTCGTGTAGCACGTGCTGTATATTGCTTACACTTTCTAATACTGCATGATATATAAGATACCTTATTTCAATTTGCAAAGAAAAATATCCCAGGACTCAAATAGTGTATCAGCAATATGACTGAAAATGATTACTCGGTAATTAAATACTATATAGCTTTCAAGTAGAAATTTTTCGGCATCTCAAATCGCTACAAATTAAGAAAAGGTTAAAATTTCATTAATTAATTAGCCTATATACATGCAAGAGACCGCTTGCAAATTTTTTTCAGGCAACAAACCATGTTTTAGAATATCTTAGCTGCACTTTCACGTAGTTGATATTGAAATGTGGTTTTTAAACTGTGCAACAGCAAGCTGCTATTGTTTCAATTGTACAAATTAGTAAAGTTGCAATTGCTGCAAAATTTATGGAAAGATAATTCCCTCGTGTAATCTATGAACCACTTGTACAAGTAAAATATTTTGTTGAATAGCAATTTAGCATATCTAAATAGGAAGGAATAAGAACAGGGTAAAACTAAACTTAAAAATTAGAATCATTCGGAAAATAAATTAAACAAAATCTCACAAATACATAAATGGAGGGTAGAAATCAAAATTAATTCCTCCAGAAGATGAGGATTGGAGATTGTGACTAGTAAATGGTTTGTACCTTATGCTGCAGTAAGTATGTATTTCTATAGATATGCTACCGGAGATTTATCTAGAGAAGAAAATTTTCAATTTGGTCTCTCTGTGGTTTAATACGGTGTCACTTTACCTCCCAATATTTTAAATACTTTTACTTGAAAATTCTGTAGGGTTTTTTTTTTTCCTGTATCATCATAAGAACTTGCCGTCAAGTGAAAACTAAAGTGCTGAAATATATAAACTATGGGATAGTAAAGTGATATATTTTATAAAATAAAAGGTGACCACCTATATCTAAATATATTTTTTCAAATAGCACTATTATGGTTTATAAAATATATTACTTTACTACCTTATAATTCATAAATTTTAGTACTTTAATATTTTCTGATAGTAAGTCCTTGCGGTGAAATAAAGACACAACAATAAAATAGCAAAGTGAAATATTTTATAGCAAATGAAACTGCACTGAGCCACGTCGGGGTGGGCCTAACCAAAGTTTTTCCATATGGATTTAAAAAAAAATAATAATAAAGAAAGAGGTTTATATGCTAGCTACAATAGAATATTAAGGTGCTATCCAGCTAATTAATTAAAGAGTAATCAAGAGTTCCAAATTAATTACCTTCCATCAACTTTGACTTCTTCGATGTGATCGACGCTGGTGTCGACAAAGTGTTTATCTGCATCGAACAACAGCGGGGAACCTTTAATGTGTAACTTCTTAAGTGTGGTCATCTTGTGGGCAGGCAAGTAACGGAGACTGCTGCACCCCGAGATCTCCAAGGACTGCAGCTCGGTGAGCTCCCCGAGCCAATCTTCAATTCTCTCAAGATCTTTGCAATCCCATATTGTCAGCCACTGGAGGGACGTGAGACCCCGCAAGCTCTCGGGCAAACAAGTTAGCTGCCGACATTTTTGTATTATTAGCTCGCGCAGCCCCGTATCTGGTGGCGGTTGAAGTGAAACGGCGGCATCACCACCACCAAGTGGCATCGCGCATTCGAGAATTAACGATAGATTCTCCTTGCTTGCTTGAGAAATGAGCAGATACTCAACCGATGGCGGGAGGCAAGGCTCCGGCCTCAATTGAGGACATTCTTTAAGCAACAATCCACCGAGACACGGAAAAATGGGAACTCGCTCTCGCCTGCCTTCTTCGTCATCCACCGTCAACACAGTCACCCATTCTCGCAGCAACGGCATGGAGGACAACTTAAGTATCATCAGCACAGGGAACTTATCTACGCCCAAATTTGTTATTGCGGGCATATCGCCTATTTGTAGTTTTGTAAGAAAAGGAAGTTGCCCCAGCGGCGGGAGTGAGCTGCATACGGGAATATTATCAAGTCTCATTTCATCGAGATTTGGGAGGCACAAACCAATCCCATTCATCATCCAGCTAGGAAACTTCCTGCCTCCATAGCCTCGTATATGCAATTCCACTAGCTTTTGATGTGGTTGAAGATTTTCTAGCACGGTTTCAATCTCTTCCGCCGGTAGTACAGTACTATCCATGCATTCTTCCGCGCTTAAAATGTTCCATTCCAACTTCAAAGACCGCAGGTTCTTCTCTATCAAATTTGCAGCCTTGGCATCAACCGGACTCGTTACATTTTCAAGACCCTTGATCCGGAGCTCACCGACAAGCCTCAAGTGCTCTAGCTCAGAAATGCTAGCACAATGTTCGACGCGGTCTTGCTTGCCGATGACAAAAACGGACAATTCCTGCAAGCTAACTAACTTGCCGATCCCTTGGGGCATGCCCTTCAATTCCGAGCAATTGTTGTTTAGCAAGACTCTAAGTTTGGTCAGCTTTTGGATCATTTTAGGCAGCTCACATAATTTTCCACAACCACTGATGTCGAGTTTCTCTAAATGCTGAAGATCACTTGACGATGAGGGTAATGATTGTAGAGAACAACATTCAGAAACGTTCAGAATACGTAAGTTTTGAAGGCTCCCAATGGATTCAGGTAATGCCACCAAAGATTTTAGACATGATAGGTTTAAGTCATGCAGGTTTTTGAGATCACATAACGATGAGGGTAATGATTCTAGAGAAAAGCAGTTCGAAAGGTCCAGAATGCGCAAGTTTTGAAGGCTCCCAATGCATTCAGGTAATGCCACCAAAGATTTTAGATAAGACAGGTTTAAGTCATGTAGGTTTTTGAGGTGACATAATGATGAGGGTAACCATTCTAGAGAAGAGCACCTAGAAAGGTTCAGAACACGCAAGTTTTGAAGGCTCCCAATGGATTCAGGTAATGTCACCAAAGAATTTATATCTACTAGGTCTAGGTAATGAAGGTTTTTGAGGTGACATATAGGTTCAAGTGATATCACATTTTCGCACGAACTCAAATTTAGAGCGTACAAATTCTGAAGGTTGCTAATGGAGTCAGGTATTGTCAGAGATCGGCAATTGCATAAATCTAAATTCCGCAAATTCACAAGCCTTCCTAGAGATTTGGGTAATGTACGGATCTTGCGGCAGCTTGAAAGATACAAGGTTTGCAAGTTGCAGAGGCCAGTAATTGATTCAGGCAATTCTTGTATATTGGTCTCCGAAAGGTTAAGGTATCTTAAGAGCTTCAACTTACTGATTGAGCTTGGCAGCATAGAAATTTCGATAAAACTTAAATCCAACAGGCGTAAGCATTTTGTGTCACTATAAAAAGCCATAATAAATGAACAAGATACCGAAAATTGAAGAGCTCGCAACCTCCGCACTACTGTGGTTGGAATCTGCGGCATGGAACTACTGTCTATTGACGCATAGCGGCAACCTTCTGGGATCCTTGTCGACTCTTCTCCAACTATAACAGCAACTTCTTCTCTTGCTACAGATTGTGCGAGGTCGTGCACTAAATCATGCATACGGCAGGTGGTAACCTTTCTATAATTTTCCTTCACGTACCTGAAGGAAAGACATCCATAATAGATCCTTAACGTACTCATCTCCAATATGTTCCATCGAAGTCCTTGTTTCATGCGATGAAATGAAGCCTAAAGCAATCCATTGCCGGATCAAGTCATCCTTGCCAATCTCATAGCCTTTGGGAAATATGGAGCAGTAAACGAAGCACTGCTTCAAAGCCGACGGCATCTGAATGTAGCTCAATTTTAATGATGGTAAAATAGTTTTCTCTTCTTTCAGACTCCAAATTTCGTTATCCCTAATAGCGGACCATGCATCCTCTGTCCTGCTCTTAAAGCGCATCATACTTCCCAAAGCATTTGCTGCTAACGGCAGGCCGCCGCACTTCTTAACTATCTGCTTTCCGATTGCGACCAAACTCGGATAGTCGTTCTCTTCCCCTTCCTTGAATGCCCGTCTTTTGAACAATGTCCAACAATCATTATATGATAAGCCTTTCACACGGTGCGGTTCGACTGTTTTCATTATCTCAGCAACCTTTTCACTCCGCGTGGTCACTAAGACTTTGCTTCCCTTCTTGCTGTCCTTAAATACAACGTTCAACTCCTTCCACTTATTCTGATCTTCGTTCCATACATCATCCAGCACCAGCAAAAATCTCTTCTGGCTAAAGATCCTGACAAGGCAAGTGGCAACGGCATCCGAGTTATCAAGAGCACAATTTTCTCCAGCTGCAGATATCACCGGCTTTGCAATCGTCTTCATGTGGAAATCGGTAGACACGCAGACCCACACCCGTAGATCAAAGCGCTGCTGGTCCGCAACCCGCCCGTCGTTGTAGGCCAGCTGAGCGAGCGTCGTCTTCCCCAATCCCCCCAATCCCACGATCGGAATGACCGACACGTCGTGATCGCCCCCCGTCTCTAGCAGTAGCTTCACAATTTTCTCTTTATCACCATCTCTCCCTACTATCGTCTTTTCGTTGACGACCGAGAATGTCTCAGGGCGTTTGAACTCAGCCTCCCGAGCAGGGCCAGCTTCGGTAAGACCGAAATCATTTCTTTGTTTCGCTATCTTACCGATCTTTTCTCTGAGCTCTTTCATCCTGTGTGCCATCTTGACCTTAAACTTCAGATGCATCGGATTAGCGCGGGACAGAAATCCACGTACCTTTTCATCTTCCGTCCGGATCTCGTCCAGCAGGTCGTCGGCGTCGTAGGCGGCGTCCTTCAGTTTGCGCAGCCAGTCGCGCAGAGCGTGGCTCTCCTTCCCAACGCTGCTCCGCTCCTCGGCGTCGAGAAGCACCGCCTGGATCGCCGAGAAGTTGCTTCTGAGATCATCCGCGTCGTCCTTGAAGCTCCGCAGCAGCCCGATTTCGTCCCCGAGAGCGGAGCCCAGCTTGCCCAGCACTCCTTTCACCAGATCGAATGCGATCCCCTCCGCCATCGCGCGCGCGTGCTGCTGCCTAATTCTTCTCAATACGAACGTCCTACTACAGAGAAGCAGAGGATAATGAAGGGTATGCTCTCCACCACTGGAAGATGATTGCTCCAATTATTATTGCGCTACTGCTCCAATTATTGTGCTGCACGCTACTCCCCCAATCGTCTTTATCCTATTGTACAGATTATAAAAATATTATCAGTTTCAAATTGGATCTTGTCGTTTCTGTGTCCATTTTTTAAAAATGGAGCGGCGGGAATGGTGGGCCGCCCTTATTATTATTATTATTATTATTATTATTATTATTATTATTATTATTATTTTCTCATACAACTGAAGAAAACGGAATGAAGATGTTTGAGATTTCTGAAAGATGATTAAATGGTATCACTTAAGAAATTAAAAAAGCAGTCAAAATCAGTTTTAGTTTCGAATAATTTTGAATCCGAATTTTAAAAAGGAATAGTGAATCTTAATTTGAACCCAAAAAATTTCAATTTTCAGATCCGAATCTGATTCCAAAATTGATAATAAAATTTCAAACCAAATCCTAATCTTTGGCTTCACAGTCCAGTCAGATTGAATAATACCAGCATAATTTTCACCCCAAGGCATTATTCTAACATGCTATTATACTTGAAGAATTGAATTGATATTTATAAATTTTGATTGCCCAAAAAAAAGAAAAAGAAAAAAGTATGGAGACCACTGGAGCACTGCACCACAAGTGCACCACAGTTCAAATCGGCTTTTTAATTAGCATTGGTCTTCTTAATTGCCATTAAAAAAT
This sequence comes from Ananas comosus, assembly GCF_001540865.1. NCBI lineage: Eukaryota > Viridiplantae > Streptophyta > Magnoliopsida > Poales > Bromeliaceae > Ananas > Ananas comosus. The sequence continues at coordinate 38,319 of NW_017893556.1, forward strand.
TTATTTTCTTAATTTACACCACTTTATACTATCATTTTTTTTAAAAAAAAATTAGACCCTGCCGGCGAAAAATATAGAAAATTTTATTATGCCTAATTATCTCAAATCTATATAAACTAGATTGGCTATTGGAATTTTTTTTCAAAACTATCGTTGCTATCGTAAACGAAAATAAAAATTTTTTTTATTTATCGTCCCTAGAGCAAGTGGCAGAGAGCTTGGTCAATGGTATCCGAGACCCAAATTCAAATTCCAGTTGATTCATATTTCCAGCTAAGTTTATTTCTAAATAAAATAAAACGACGGGGTAACGTGCGACCTATCTCTCTCTCTCTCAAAAAAAAAAAAAAAAAAAAAAGAGCTTAGCTTTCTTTTGTATCTGTCGACATTCTTATTATATTATTAGAGGCAATGGTTCATTTGTTTTGTATACATCTCAATTGCTGCTCCACTCTTGATTGTCTTCACATAGGTTTAAAAAAAAAAAAAACAGAAAACGACCTTGTTATTAATATAGGGGTCTAATTAAGACAAATAAATATATAAATGAAAAAAAAAAAAAAGTTTAGTGGAGCAATTTCATACGCCAGTATAGTGCACGTGACTTTATGCATTTTAGCCCCCCCAAAAAATTGTATTATTTTGTTGAAAACTTGAAATGCGAACAGACGTAAGAGCTGCACATTGTAAAGGAGAGTACAGACGACATGGTGGCCGAGCTGGCTCTCCTCATGTAAAATGTAATTAAATAAATGTGTGCCAGCCATAGTTTAATTGTAGTTGCTCCTGGCCTGATCGCCTACAGTTGCAAATCCTCACTGTTACATACTTTTGCACGCGATACATCATCTCTTTTTGTTACAGATAAATTGCAAGTTTTAGAGGACTCGCATACAGCATCTAGAAATTTTTATGAGCCGACCCAAACTACTTGTACAGCCATGCATTTGGCTGTTGCGTCCGGATCTCGTCCAGCAGGTCGTCGGCGTCGTAGGCGGCGTCCTTCAGTTTGCGCAGCCAGTCGCGCAGAGCGTGGCTCTCCTTCCCAGCGCTGCTTCGCTCCTCGGCGTCGAGAAGCACCGCCTGGATCGCTGAGAAGTTGCTTCGGAGGTCGTCCGCGTCGTCCTTGCAGCTCCGCAGCAGCCCGATTTCGTCCCAGAGAGCGGAGCCCAGCTTGCCCAGCACTCCCGTCACCAAATCGAATGCGATCCCCTCCGCCATCGCGCGTGCGTGCTGCTGCCTAATTCTTCTCAATGCGAACGTCCTACTACAGAGAAGCAGAGGATAATAAGGAGATGCTCTCCACCAGTGGAAGATGATTGCTCCAATTATTGTGCTGTGTCTCCAATAATTATGGTGGGGGCCGGAGGAGCTTGGAGAGAACGCACGCGCCAATGCTTTTTTTTGTTTTTTTGTTTTTTTGAAAACTCTTCATTGGGTATAGAATATACACCCCATCTATTTAAAAATAAAGTGTATTTTACTAATCACATCAACCTAACCAGTGAAATACACCCCATGGGTCAATGATCAATCTTTACCCAATTGTACAATTTATAAAAATATTTGGATCTTCTTGCTTCCGTGTCCATTTTCGGATAAAGAGGCAGAAAAGCATGCTCCCTTTGTTGGTTTCCCCTCCCCCCCCCCTCTCTCGTGCTTGGAAAGGAGGAAACGAATAAAAACGCAATGAAGATGTTTGAGGAGGAGGGGGACCTCTTGTTTTTTTCTTTTTTTTTTTTGCAAGGTCCCTTAAAGGAGGACTTTTTTTTGCTCAGTCACTTGAGGTAAATCCTGATGCATCAAAGATGCATGTTGACGGCAGCGATGGTAATGAATGAAGAAATCGAGTAGGATGATGACTCAAAACTTCATGAAGGAGAAATTTTTTTTTTTTAAGACATCAATGTTATTAATTAATTATCTTCTATTTGTGAACTGATTTTATTTATGATTTTGCAACTTTACTATTATGCAATTTTTCTCCAACTCTGAACAAGTGTATGCCCAATGATTCTACGTCAAAAAGCAAAAATATTTGTCATTTTGTCTTTGCTTCAATTCTAATTCCGCGTTTGTAAGTACGGATTTCTTGAGACCAATTTAGCTCTATCAAAACTATTTTGCTTGAAATAAATACAGCTTATGTAAAAATACGATTATTCAGAACAAATTCAGCTGTTGTTACCATCTTTAAATACGATTATTCAGAACAAATTCAGCTGTTGTTACCATCTTTACCGGTCTTTGCAAGTTTATCGGTTGCTTCGAAGCAATTTCAAAACAAATTCAGCGCGAAAGGGAATAATCTTTGTCAAAATAGATGCTGACCTGCAACCAATAGCAATCTTAAACACTATTATTACAAGTTTTAAGATTGAAACGGTTTCAATTTTTAACTTAGCTACTACATATGTTGGTCGACAAGAGGAGCAACTGCAGCGACAACTAAATTTCAAAAAAATAGTATTAGAGAGTGTCCACAACAAGCTGTTAACTAACTCCAAAACTAATCAGACTGGAGGAAAGAACCATCCAATACTATTTCAAAAAAATAGTTTTTTTTTTTTTTTTTTTTTGAGAGAGAAAGGTAGCACGCTACTCGCTTCATTCATTAAAATGATGAACTCAGCTACAGGGGTGAGGCAACACGGCCTCGGGGTGAGGGAGAAAAAAAAAAAAAGTTTAGGGTTTAGGATATTACTGTCGATTAACGATTACCAACAAGCCGTCGATTAGTTGAGAAAAAATGCTCCCAAAGATACGTCAGCTGTTTGATCTTGTTAACAGCAAGGATAGGGTCTGGCTGGGAATTCCTAAAAATCATGGCGTTTCTGACTTTCCAAATTACCCACCAGCAGACTACCAACCCGGTTAACCTGGAGCTCGCCGACTGTGTTCCACTTGTCGACATGAACCCATCCCAAATCGAGGTCACGTCCTCCCCCCACTCACTGGGCTGGGCAATTTCCACGGTCGACACCAATAGAAATTGCGAAAAGACACAACGTGTGAATAAGTGATCGGCAGTTTCATCCTCAACACCGCACAACACACATGCTGTATTTCCAGTCCAACCTCTTTTCAACAGGTTATCTGCAGTAAGAGGCCTTTTCTTAAGGACAATCCAGCAAAATACTTTCACTTTAAGGGGGGCTCGCATTCTCCATATCATGCTTTGTCGGGCGTCCCTTATACCCCCATCATTCATCATCGCATAGGCCGATTTTACCGTGAAGCTCCCGTCTGATGACCAACGCCAATGTACGCTATCTGGCCTATGCACAAGCTTGAAGATGGAGATCATTTCCTTCAAATCTAAGTAACTAGGACTCGTACCATGTCTACCCGAGTAATCGCCTCTACAAATCTTGCTCCAGTCCCAACCGTCCTGTGATAAGCAGTCACTGATTTTTATATTTCTGTGATGCGATAAGGAGAATACCTCAGGAAAAGACAAATCTAACGTCTTTTCCCCACACCAACGATCAGACCAAAACTCGATATTGCGCCCATTGCCCAAATTATAGTATGCTCCCCACTTAAAACATTCGGTGTGGCTAAGCACTCCCTTCCACCAAGAAGAGCTAGGTCTAAAGGTTCTGCCCTTCTTTAGAGGTCTTCTTCTACGGTAGTATATATCATGGATAAGTTTATTCCACTGTAATTGAGGCTCCGAGAGGGATTTCCACCACCATTTGGTTAGTAGGGCTCGGTTCATCGTGGCAAGATCTAAAACGTCGAGCCCTCCCTCCTTCTTACTCTTATAAACGGTCTTCCAAGCGACCAAACATCCCTTGCCAGATGCATTATCACTTCCCTTCTAGAAAAAGTTTCTACGAAGAGCTTCAATACGCTTAATTACCCACTTAGGTGCCAAGAACACTGACAAAAAATATAAAGGTAGATTTGTTAGGACAGCATTCACCAAAATAAGTCTGCCCCCTGTTATGTACCTGACTCGGCACAACCCGTCGAGGATGAGATGTCGCTGAGACGTTGGACGGCGCCGAGGATGATGGATCACGTAACTGCTTGACTCGGATCAGATTTGGACCCGAATCGTGATTGCTGTGAATAAGAAGGTAAAGAAAGAATAGAAAAAGAGGAACAGGAAGAATGAAAAGAGGGAAAAGAAAGAGAAAGATTAAGAGGGATTAAGGGGATGGAAGGGAAGATGAGGAAGAAGAAAGTTTCATTAATATTTTCCTAATTTATTTGATTACACGCTGCCCTTTTATTCTCAACAATAGAATAGAAACAAAACCCTAATCCTAATTGGACTATCCCAAGCTCTGTTGCTTCCCGCCACTAGCGCAGCCTTTCTCTGGGCCTTTTCCTGAAGTTATGGGCCCCCTGCGTGGGCCTCTTCATTGGGTCACCTCCGGATGGCTTGTCGGGTCCGCCCTTCTTCACGCCCGGATCCATCAGAACTGACTAGAACCTCAGAACGGTCGGCTGCCCTAGCCTCCTCGTCCGTTCGCCCCCTTCTTCCCCTCACTACCATCGCCCTCATCTCCACCGATACCTCCCTCACTGCGGTCTTCCCCCAGACTCCATGATTGACGGTTGAAGCTTCACAACCTGAGACTTGAAGTAAAGAAAAGCTAAGCCTCCTCTCTACCCTTACTTTTATTCTAACTATCCTACTATACTCTACTCCTAATCCTCCTATTTTACTTGGCAGGCGTGACAATCCTCCCCACTTAAGCTGATCCTTGCCCTCAAGGATCAAAAGATGGATATTGGCTTTTTAGGAACCAATAATCTTCCCACGTTGCGAGATCCCTCGAAAGATTTGCCCATTTCACCAACACTTCGGTCACTGCTCGATTCCCACGCTTCACCGTTCTCCTTTCCAAAATCTCTTCAGGTTCGACTCTCAACTCTTCTTCGTCTCCAATAGTGGGAGCCATAGGTGATGCCTGGACTGATAATGGCGGGCTCTTCTTTAACAGGGAAACATGGAACACCGGATGAACCCGCGATCCTTCGGGTAACTGCAGTTTATACGCGACGGTCCCAACGCGCTCCAATATCTTAAAAGGACCAAAAAAACGTGCTGTAAGTTTGACATTTTTCCTTATCGCCACGGTGGTTTGCCGATAAGGTTGTAGCTTAAGGTAAACCCAATCTCCCACTGCGAACTCCTTCTCTTTCCTGTGCTTGTCTGCCTGTTGCTTCATTCTGCTTTGGGCTACTTGCAATCGATCCCTCAATTCCCTAGTCAGCTTCTCCCTTTCCGTAGCCCATTCTTTAAACTCCTGTGAGGTAGCTGTCTCCACAGCGGCCACCAGGTAGTTCGGAGGAGGTTGCCCATATAATGCCTCGAATGGAGTCATACCCAAGGATGAGTGGAAATTAGTATTATACCACCATTCGGCTAACGCTAACCACGAGTGCCATTTTTTTGGATGTTGGAAACACAAACACCTCAAGTAAGTTTCCAAACACCTATTAACCCTTTCGGTTTGCCCGTCGGTCTCCGGGTGATAGGCTGAGCTCATATGCAGTTTGGTCCCCAAGGATTGGAAAAGCTCTCTCCAAAATTGACTTACAAATATCTTGTCCCTATCAGAAACAATCCTCTTGGGACATCCGTGAAGTTTATAGATAGTTCCCATAAAAGCCTTAGCTACATCCGACGCGGTAAATGGGTGTTTGAGCGATATAAAATGGGCATATTTTGTGAGTCTGTCAACTACTACCATGATAGTATCGCATCCTTCCGATTTCGGTAATGATTCAATGAAATCGATACTTACGTCTTCCCAAATTCGGTGAGGGATAGGCAATGGCTGCAGTAATCCAGCGTAGGGTGTTCCATCTACCTTGTTTTGAGCGCAAACAGTGCACTTTTTGACCCATTCTGCAACATCTCTTCTCAATCCCTGCCAAAAGAAGTGTTGTTTAACTCTCCGATATGTATTCTGGATACCTGAATGTCCTCCCATGGCAGAGTTATGCATTTGATCCAATATGCTATCTCTAATAGATCCGGTCTGCCCCACATATAGCCTTCCCTTGTGACGCAGCAACTCATTGCCATAAGTGTATGGCCCTGAAGGGTTCGGCTGTAAGGTTAACTCGTATATTGTTTTCTCACAGTGGGGGTCTTCTTTGTAACTAGCCACCACTTCTCGCACCCAGGTTGGTACGACCGCTGAGATAGCTAAGATAACTCCTTCTTCTCTTCTAGATAGTGCGTCAGCTGCTGCATTCTCTTTACCCTTCTTATACTGAATTGTGTAATTCAGTCCCATCATCTTAAGCATGCCTTTCTGTTGCATGGGTGTGGATATCCTTTGCTCCAAGAGGTGTTTTAGACTCTCGTGATCTGTTTTTATCACAAATGTACCGGTGCCAATATAGTGTTTCCACTTTTGTACCGCCATAAGTATAGCCAGGAATTCCTTTTCATAGGTTGACAATCCCATATGCTTACCGCCAATGGCCTTGCTCAAGTAGGCAATGGGTCTACCTCCTTGTGATAATACTGCCCCAATCCCTGTGCCACAAGCATCCACCTCGATAGTAAATGGCTCACTAAAGTTAGGCATAGCTAGTACTGGGGCCTTTGTCATAGACACCTTTAATTCTTCAAAAGCTGTTTGTGCCTCTCTATTCCAGCTGAATTGATCCTTTTTAAGTAAATCAGTTAGGAGCTTACTGATTTTACCATATCCCTTGATGAATTTCCTATAATATCCGGTGAAACCTAGAAACCCACGTAGTTCCTTGACCGACTTAGGCACGGGCCAGCTAGTCATAGCTTCAATTTTGGACGGATCGGTGGCCACTCCCTCTTCTGAAATTATATGACCCAAATACTCCACCCTGTTCTGTCCAAAGTAGCATTTACTTCGCTTCGCATAAAATTTATTCCTTCTCAATTCTTCCAACGTGATGCGCAAGTGCCTTTCATGATCCTTCATGTTCTTACTGTAGATTAGAATGTCATCAAAGAAAACCAGAATAAATTTCCTCAAATACGGTTCAAATGTGCAATTCATCACAGCTTGAAATGTGGCAGGAGCGTTCGTAAGACCGAACGGCATGACTAGAAACTCGTAATGCCCTTGATGCGTCCGAAATGCAGTTTTATGAATGTCAGCAGGATTCATCCGAATTTGATGATAGCCCGATCTGAGGTCTATCTTCAAAAAACACCTTGACCCGCCCAATTCATCTAGCAGGTCGTCTATAATCGGTATTGGGAACTTGTCCTTCACCGTGCATTTGTTAAGCTGTCGATAATCTATACACATTCTCCAACTCCCATCCTTCTTTTTGACCAATAGGGCGGGGGAAGCAAAGGGACTATTACTCCGCTGAATGATCTCATGGCTCAATAATTCTTTTATCTGTTTTTCAATCTCCTCCTTTTGATCATGTGAATACCGATATGGTCGAATGTTAACCGGTGTCGTGTTGGATTGTAAAGGAATCTTGTGATCCTGGATTCGAGGTGGGGGTAACTCCCGTGGCTCCTCGAACACATCCTGGAACTCCTCCAGAAGCTGTTGGATCCCTGGAGTTAGGTTGACTCCCTGTTCGGCCTCTTCTGATAACGCTTGGTGCCTGAGGAGATAACATTCCCCTTTCTCGATCTCTTGCCTCCACTGAGCTGCAGAGATTAAGCTCAATTTAGCTCCTTCGTCAATCCCCTTCAACTCAAGCTTTTGTCCCTCCTTCATGATCACGACTGAGTTGGATAAGAAATCAAAAGTTACTAATCCATAAGATTTGAGCCAATCGATTCCTAACACCACATTCGAGCCTTCGATTCTGATTACTCTCAAGTCAGTTTGAAAAGAGTGTCCTTGCATAGTCCAGGTAAATCCGGGGCATCTGAGCTTACTCAAAACCTTGTGCCCATTTGCTACTGTCACCGTCAGAGGTGGCGCTGCTTCCATCCGTGCTCCTATTTCTTGGGCTACTTGCAGGTCGATGAAGCTGTGCGTGCTTCCCGTGTCTACCAAGATGGTAAGGGCCCGATTGTTGGTCTCCCCTCGTATCTTAATGGTATCCTGGGGTATCTCTCCACACAAGGCATGTACAGAAACTCCGATTTCCTACCGATCCTCGCCGCCAGGTATAATTTCAACTTCCTCCCCTTCTCTCCCCGCGATTGCCCCTTCACTATTTCCTGTTTGCAAGCAATCTTCATCATAAACCTCCATAATGTTGTCAGTAGCTTGTAGAATGTTCAGAGATTTGTTTGAACACACATGCCCCTGGTGATACTTATCTCCACACCGAAAACACAGCCCTGCTGCTCGACGTTGCTCCATTAATTGCTTGTTGATCTGGTAAGGGTTCGCAGCAGTTTTGTTTTGATTTTGGTTTGCCTGCTTGTTTCCCACCGAGCTCTTAAACAGTGAGTTCGATTGATACGATCTCGGAGTATATCTACTCTTTCGATTGATCACTGTAATAGCCCTTTCATGTAACTGTGCTTGTTCGTAGGCTTCTTCTAATGAGTTAGGATGAGCGATGTCAAGAAAGGGAACTAATTCTTCCTTGAGCCCGTTAATAAAGCATGCAATAAAATACTCCTCCGATAAGTGTGGGTTGTAATGGAGCAACTGGAATCTCAGTTCCTCGAACCTTTCTTGATATTTCTCGCAAGTCCCTGTGTGCTTCAAGTTACTGAACTCTCGAATTAGATATCTCTCCCCCATATGTGAAAATCTTCTACATATAGCTTCGGTGAACTCGTCCCAAGAAACGAGTTGTTTGTTAATAAAATACCCTTGTTTCCAAGTTCTTGCCTTACCGATTAAGTGCATGGTTGCTACACTTAGCCATTGATGCTGGGGTATCTGATACAGTTCAAAATATTGCTCGCAATTTTCGATCCAATTTCGAGGGTCATCACCATCAAAGGAAGGAAAATCCAGTTTCGGGTAAGGTAATTGGTAATGATTGTGTTTGTTGACCCATGGTGAGCTATGATTCTCTTCCTCTTCAATTTGCCGCAGCGGCGTTGGTAAAATTCCCTTGCCTTTATCCGTTTTGATCGCTATTGGTGTTCTACTGCTTCCAGGGTTGCCGCATTGTGGGAATTTCCCTTCGAGAGGGCTTGCTGTATCTGGGCTCTTGAGTGGAGGTGGCTTAGCTGCGAACAGCTTGAGCAGCTCCTCGTGCCTTTTGGTTGCTTCAATCCGCATTGCTTCGAATTGCCTTTCCCCGGACTTCTTGACTTCGGCTAACTGTCGGTTGAGTACCTCAATCTCGGCCTGATGCTCAGTTCCTAGTTTCTGGAACTGCTCCTCTAAAGTACGTATATGATCACTGAGATCTCTCAACCTAGTCCCCTCAGCCATCTCTATCTCATCAAGATATTCTTTTGGGTTAAATCTAAACTTGTTGCCTCGTTTACCCCCAATCTTGCTAAAATCCGAGAATGATTGAATGTATTTCGAGCGTGATTCGGCACAGGGTTGTTACTGTGGTGGTTTCCTTTGTCCAAACCCGATCTCGGATCAGATTTGGCAGCGCGGAAATCTTTTCGCGATTAAACTCGACAATACTCGATCGGAGTTAAGAAGCAATTTCACCACACAACGCCCTGGGGTCGTACCGCTCTGATACCAATTGTTACGTACCTGACTCGGCGCAACCCGTCGAGGATGAGATGTCGCTGAGACGTTGGACGGCGCCGAGGATGATGGATCACGTAACTGCTTGACTCGGATCAGATTTGGACCCGAATCGTGATTGCTGTGAATAAGAAGGTAAAGAAAGAATAGAAAAAGAGGAACAGGAAGAATGAAAAGAGGGAAAAGAAAGAGAAAGATTAAGAGGGATTAAGGGGATGGAAGGGAAGATGAGGAAGAAGAAAGTTTCATTAATATTTTCCTAATTTCTTTGATTACACGCTGCCCTTTTATTCTCAACAATAGAATAGAAACAAAACCCTAATCCTAATTGGACTATCCCAAGCTCTGTTGCTTCCCGCCACTAGCGCAGCCTTTCTCTGGGCCTTCTCCTGAAGTTATGGGCCCCCTGCGTGGGCCTCTTCATTGGGTCACCTCCGGATGGCTTGTCGGGTCCGCCCTTCTTCACGCCCGGATCCATCAGAACTGACTAGAACCTCAGAACGGTCGGCTACCCTAGCCTCCTCGTCCGTTCGCCCCCTTCTTCCCCTCACTACCATCGCCCTCATCTCCACCGATACCTCCCTCACTGCGGTCTTCCCCCAGACTCCATGATTGACGGTTGAGGCTTCACAACCTGAGACTTGAAGTAAAGAAAAGCTAAGCCTCCTCTCTACCCTTACTTTTATTCTAACTATCCTACTATACTCTACTCCTAATCCTCCTATTTTACTTGGCAGGCGTGACACCCCCTCTCGAAAGAAGTTTCGCCTGCCATCCGTCGATCTTACGATGAATATTCTGGATAACGCCCATCCAATCCTCCTTAGAAGGAGGGCGTGTAGCTAAGGGCAAGCCTAAATACTTGGTCGGTAAGTTGCCAGTTTTACATTCGAGTATATTCGCTAGTTTTGTCGCTTTTCCTTCGACTTTTCTGGTATAGTACAATTCTATTTTTTCCCTGTTGATTTTCATCCCTGAAGCCCATTCGAAGAGCTGCCACAAGAATTTGAGATTACCCATATACTTATCTTTTGCCTCACAAAAAAATAGTATTAAAGAGTGTCCAAAACAAGCTGCCAACTCCAAAACTACTCTGATTGAAGCAAAGATCCATCCAATACTTAAAATGTTTTTTTTTTAAAAAAAAACACCTAACTTGAACCATTTATTTGAATCTTTTTGCGTAACGCCTAGCTTGAACCATTCAATTAATTTTTCGACCAAACACCTTGCTTTTGAAGCATACATCCAACAACACATTGCACTGCATAATGCGTCAAACCATAACAAACTGTAAATATCACTAATGAATCCAAGCAGTACATAAATGCACTTGGTAGTTCATACATAAACATTAAAGCCTCCTTTTTTTTGCTCCACAATTATATGCAGCATCTTTTTTTATTTTTATTGAGGGCCAAAATTTTCTTTATCTTAATCAACCAAATTGGGATCTAGGTGTGGGGGATACCCTGTTCTTCATGACAAAGAAAGACCCCTTTTGCAGAGTTCAGGTTGTTGTTGTTGATGTTGTTGTTGTTGTGTGTTGTATTTTAGGGGAATAAAAATGTTATGTAATTAATTTGATTTCTTTATCGTTTGAAATTAATTACCTAATATTTACAAATTTTAAATTAATTTTACTCTCTATTCTTTAACACCATATGATTTTGGTTTATGAAAAATCGCTGCGTACACCTCGTGCATCCAAACAGGTGTGCACCAGGGTTTTGTTCATCCTTAATATTTTCTTTTTATTTTATTCCAGCCCTTTAATTCATAAGTATAAAAAATTTCAACTAACGGGGAGAAGTCAGATATGAGAAATCTTAGAATGATGTGGCACCTTTTTAGTGGGCTTCTGAATTAAAATTTAACAGGGAGAAGTCAGAGCTAGACTGAGGGCAAAGCTGCAAGATTAGCGAGTTTGCTTGACTGCAAAGTGGGCACCTTCCCCACCACGTACCTAGGGTTCCCCTTTTCCCCAATGCCCCCCACAAAGGAGGCATGGAGAGGGGTAATACAGAAACTACAATATAGAATCGATGGATGGCAAGCCAAACTCCTATCAAGGGAGGGTAGACTTATCTTGGTCAACGCAGTGTTTACCAACCTACCACTATACTTTCTGTCAGTATTCAAGGCACCCAGTTGGGTAATCAAGCGTATCGAAGCCTTACGCAGAGATCTTTTTGGGAGTGGCGGAGGCAACTCTCCAGGCAAAGGGTGTCTAGTTGCATGGAAGAACGTCTGTTTGTGCAAATCGGCAGGCAGTTTGGGCATTCTAGATGTAGCTATTATGAATCGGGCACTTCTGGTCAAGTGGTGGTGGAGATTTTATACAACACCCCACTTGCAGTGGATCAAGATTATCCGTGCCTTATTTTATCAAAGAAGGAAACCCTACGGGAGGGAAAAAGCTTCAGGCTTCACTCACACTGGTGAAAAAGAGTTTTAACCACCAACGCTATCTTCAACAGGGAATCAAGTATAAGCTGGGCAATGAAAGCCCTATTGACTTTTGGTCGGACAGATGGTGTGGTGATACCACACTTCAAACGTTCTTCGCAGAGATTTACAAGTTGCTGTAATGCAAACCAATTCTCTTTAGTGCTTGCTTCGAAAGTCAGGACTGGGATTGGACTAGAATCCTCGGCAATGAGTCGGATTTGGAGCCTAGGCTGAGTCCCAAACTCTCGGCGCTCAAAAATAAGGTAAGCAGCTATAAAATTAGGCACAGGTCGGATTCGATAGGGGAGAGAGAAGGAAAAACTTCAATTTGGTCTCTCTGTGGTTTAATACGATTTCACTTTACCTCCCAATATTTTAAATAGTTTTACTTGAAAATCCCGTGGTTTTTTTTTTTTTTTTATCTGTATCATCGATCGTAAGAACTTGCCGTCAAGTGAAAACTAAAGTGCTAAAATTTATAAACTATGGAATAGTAAAGTGATATATTTTATAACATAAAAGGTGACCGCCTATATCTGAATATATTTTTTCAAATAGCACTATTACGATTTATAAAATATATTATTTTACTATCCTATAATTCATAAATTTTAGTTCTTCAATATTTTTTGGTCGTAGATCCTTACTTTAAAATAAAGGCACAACAATGAAATAACAAAGTGAAATATTTTATAGCAAATGAAAATGCACTGAGCCACGTCGGGGTGGGGCTAAACGAAGTTTTTCCATCTGAATTTTAAAAAAAAAAAAAAATTAAAGAAAGAGGTTTTTATGCTAGCTACAATAGAATATTAAGGTGCTATCCAGCTAATTAATTAAAGAATAGTCAAGAGTTCCAAATTAATTACACACAACGACATCTTTAATGTGATCGACACTGGTGTCGACAAATTGTCCGTCTGCATCGAACAACAGGGGGCACCCCTTAATATCTAACTCCTGAAGTGTGGTCATCTTGTGGGCAGGCAAGTAACGGAGACTGCTGCACCCCCAGATCTCCAAGGACTGCAGCTCGGTGAGCTCCCCGAGCCAATCTTCAATTCTCTTAAGATCTATGCAAAACCATATTGTCAGGGTGTGGAGGGACGTGAGACTCCGCAAGCTCTCGGGCAAACAAGTAAGCTGCTGACATTGGTCTATTCGTAGATTCAGCAGCCCCTTATTTGGTGGCGGTTGGAGTGAAACGGCGGCATCGCCGCCGTCAAGTGGCGTCGCGCGTTCGAGAATTAACGATAGATTCTCCTTGCTTGTTCTGGAAATGATCAGCTTCTCAACCGACACCGGGAGGCAAGGCTCCGGCCTCAATTGAGGACATTCATATAGACTCAATTCAGTGAGACGTGGAAACATAGGAACTCCCTCGGGCCTGCCTTCTTTGTCATCCACCGTCAATACCGTAACCCATTCTCGCAGCATTGGCATGGAGATCAAGTGAAGGCCCGTCAGAGCAGGGAACTTATTCGCGCTTGCAGTAATATGGCTATCTCCATAAAATTCAACGCCGAAATTTGGTACCGCGGGCATATTTTTTATAATTAGGTCTTCAAGAAAAGGGAGTTGCCCCAGCGGCGGGAGTGAGCTGCATCTGGGCATATTCACAAGTTGGATTTGAACGAGATTTGGGAGGCACGAGCCAATCCTATTCATCATCCAGCTAGGAAACTTCCCGCCTCCATAGCCTTCTATTACCAAATTCTCTAGCTTTTGATGTGGTTGAAGATTTTCTAGCACGGTTTCCATCTCTTCCGCCGGTAGTACTGTACTATCTGTGCCTTCTTCCGCACTTAAAACGTTCCATTCCAACTTCAAAGACCGCAGGTTCTTCTCTATCAAATTTGCAGCCTTGGCATCAACCGGACTCGTTACATTTTCGAGACCATTGATCTCCAGCTTGCCGACAAGCTTAAGGTGCTCTAGCTCAGATATGCTAGCACAATGTTCGATGCAGTCTTGCCTGCAGATGACAAAAACAGACAATTCCTGCAGGCTAACTAACTTGCCGATCCCTCGGGGCATGCCCTTCAATTCCAAGCAATTGTTGTTTAACAAGACTCTAAGTTTGGTCAGCTTTTGGAACATTTTAGGCAGCTCACGTAATTTTTTACAACCACTAATGTCTAGTTTCTCTAAATGCTGAAGATCACTTGACGACGAGGGTAATGATAGTAGAGAAAAGCATTCAGAAAGGTTCAGAATACGCAAGTTTTGAAGGCTTCCAATGGATTCTGGTAATGTCACCAAAGAAACTAGACCTGATAGATTTAGGAAATACAGGTTTTTGAGGCAACTTACAGGTTCAAGTGATATCGCCTTTTGGCACGATCTCAAATTTAGTGCATACAAATTCTGAAGTTTGCTAATTGAGTCAGGTATTGTCAGAGATCGGCAATCGCTTAAATCTAAATTCCGCAAGTTCACAAGCCTTCCTAGAGCTTTGGGCAATGTACGGATCATGTCGCAGCCTGAAAGATTCAAGGTTTGCAAGTTGCAGAGGCCAGTAATTGCTTCAGGCATCTCCTGTACACTGGTCCCCGAAAGGTCAAGGTATCTTAAGAGCTTCAACTTACCGATTGAGCTTGGCACCTCAGAAATTCCGGAACCATGTAAATCCAACAGGCGTAAGCATTTTGCCTCGCTATAAAAAGCCATAATCAGTGAACCAGATTCCCTAAATTGAAGAGCTCGCAACCTCCGCATTACGGTAATTGAAACCTGTGGCGTGAAACGACTGTATATCGAGACATAGCGGCAACTTTCCGGGATCCGTGTTGACTCTTCTCCAACTATAACAGCAACTTCTTCTCTTGCTACAGATTGTGCGAGGTCGTGCACTAAATCATGCATCCGGTAGGTGGTAACCTTTCTATATTCTTCGTCCACTTCTTGAAGGAACGACATCCATAATAGATCGTTAAAGTACTCATTTCCAATATCTTCCATCCAAGTCCATGTTTCATGTGATGAAATGAAGCCTAAAGCAATCCATTGCCGGATCAAGTCATCCTTGTCAACCTCATAGTCTTTGGGGAATATGGAGCAGTAAGCAAAGCACTGCTTCAAAGCCGACGGCATCTGAATGTAGCTCAATTTCAATGATGGTAAAATAGTTCCTTCTTCTTCCAACCTCCATATTTCGCTATCTCTAATAGCGGACCATGCATCCTCCGTCCTGATCTTAAAGCGCATCATACTTCCTAAAGCATTCGCTGCTAACGGCACACCGCCGCACTTCTTAACTATCTGCTTTCCGATTTCGACCAAGGTCGGATAGTCTTTCTCTTCCCCTTCCTTGAATGCCCGCCTTTTGAACAATGTCCAGCAATCATCATCCGATAAGCCTTTCACACGGTGTGGTTCGACTGTTCTCATTATCTCGGCGACCTTTTCGCTTCGTGTGGTTACTAAAATTTTACTTCCCTGCTTGCCGTCCTTAAACAAAACCTTCAATTTCTCCCACTTTTCCTGATCTTCGTTCCATACATCATCCAGCGCCAGCAAAAATCTCTTCTGGCTAAAGATACTGACAAGGCAACTGGCGACGGCATCCGAGTTATCAAGAGCACAGTTCTCTCCAGCTGCAGATATCACCGGCTTTGCAATCGTCTTCATGTCGAAATCGGTAGACACGCAGACCCACGCCCGTAGATCGAAGCGCTGCTGGCCCGTAACCCGCCCGTCGTTGCAGGCCAGCTGAGCGAGCGTCGTCTTCCCCAAACCCCCCAATCCCACGATCGGAATGACCGACACGTCGTGATCCCCGCCCGTCTCTAGCAGTAGCTTCACAATTTTCTCTTTATCACCATCTCTCCCGACTATTGTCTTTTCATCGACGACCGAGAATGTCTCAGGGTGCTTGAACTCAGCCTGTCGACGAGGGCCAGCTTCGGCAAGACCAAAATCATGCCTCTGTTTCGCGATCTTACTGATCTTTTCTCTGAGCTCTTTCATCCTGTGTGCCATCTTGACCTTAAACTTGAGATGCATCGGATTAGCGCGGGACAGAAATCCACGTACCTTTTCAGCTGGCTGGTTTTGATTCTGCACCTCGGGATACTGCTGTGGCCGGAGGGCCGCTTGCGTCCGGATCTCGTCCAGCAGGTCGTCGGCGTCATAGGCGGCGTCCTTCAGTTTGCGCAGCCAGTGGCGCAGAGCGTGGGTCTCCTTCCCAGCGCTGCTTCGCTCCTCGGCGTCGAGAAGCACCGCTTGGATCGCCGAGAAGTTGCTTCTGAGGTCGTCCGCGTCGTCCTTGAAGCTCCGCAGCAGTCCGATTTCGTCCCAGAGAGCGGAGCCCAGCTTGCCGAGCACTCCTTTGACCAAATCGAATGCGATCCCCTCCGCCATCGCTATTACGAAAGCAGCTAGCTATATTTGTGCTTCTTCTCAATACAAACGTCCTAGCAGAGAATATGGGGATGATAGGTGGTTGCTCCAATTATCGTGCTGCTGCTCTGGTAACTACGCTTGGGAATCGTTGACCTTTTGTACGCTAGTCCCTCAATCGTCTTTATCCTATTGTACAGATTATAAAAATATTATCAGTTTCAAATTTGCTTTTTGGATCTTGTTGTTTCCGTGTCCACTTTCAATTTTCAAAAATGAAGAGGCAGAAAGGAGGGATCCTGCTTATTATTATTATTATTATTATTATTATTATTATTTGCTCTTCCTTCTAACAGAGGGGGAAAAAAAAAAACGCAATGGAGATGTTTGAGATTTCTGAAAGATGCTTAAATGGTATTATTTAAGAAATTAAAAAAGCATGTTAAAAAGTTTTGGATTTGAATAATTTGAATCCGGATTCAAAAAGGAATAGTAAATCTTAAGTTGAACCCCAAGAAATTTTAATTTTTAGATCCGAATCTGATTCCGAAATTGATAGTAAAATTTTAGACTAAATCCGGTAATCTCTGACTTCAGAGTCCGGACGGATTGAATAATACCGGAACGGCTTCCACTCCAAGATATGTATAACTATAAATTTTGATTGCCCCAAAAAAAAGAAAAAAAAAATATAAGACCACTGCAGCAGCACTGCACCACAGTTCGAAATTGCCTTTTTTAATTAGCATTGATTTTCTTAATTGCCATAAAAAAATTATTTTCTTAATTTACACCTCTTTATACTATCATTTTTCTTTTTTTCTTTTAAAGTTAGACCCATAGGTGAAAAGTATATAAATTTTTATTATACCTAATTATTCAAAATCTATATAAATTAGAGAGGCCACTGGAATCTTTTTTCAAAACCACATTGCTGTCATAAACCAGAATAAAAAACCTTAGCTTTCGGAGGCCTAAGCTGCTTCCATCCCTGTATGCTCAATTTATTTTACTTAATGAATGAAGCAGATAGCTTGCTATCTATTTCTCAAAAAAAAAAAAAAAAAAAAACCTTAGCTTTCGTTTGTATCCGTTGGCACTCTCATTACATTATTAGAGACAACAGCTCATTTGTTTTTCATTGTTGTCACTATTGCCATACATCTCAACTGCTACTCTACTCTTGATTGTCTTTACATAGATTTAAGAAAAAAAAGAAAATACCCATGTTATTAATATAGAGGTCTAATTGAGACAAATAAATATAAGTGAAAAAAATAAAAGTTGAGTGGGGCAATTTCATACGCCCCACTTCGTAAAAGAGAGCAATGATCATGGTGGCCGACCTGGCTCTATCTATAAGTGAACATGTAAAATGTAATTAAATAAATGTGTGCCAGCCGTAGTTTAATTGTAGTTGCTCATGATTAAATTGCCTACAGCTGCAATCCTTACTGTTACATACTTCTGCACGTTATACATCTCCTTTTGTTACCGGTAAATTGCAAGTTTTAGAGGACTTACATGCAGCATCTAGAGATTTTTAATGAACTTGCTCACGCTACTTGTTTAACTGTGCATTTGGCTTCAATCTATGTTAAACAATATTATTGGGGCTGTTTGAAATAGCACAATACAAAGCAGGCCCAACTTAAGCCTATTGTGATCCAAACCCAATGTATATATATAATAAAAAATTAATTAATAAGATAAAATAAAATGAATCTTTCAGCTCCTAACAGATCCTGAATTTTCGGAGATATCAGGATCCCACAGATTTTCCGTGAGATCCTCTTCTAACTAAAAAAAAAAAAAACTTGTGCAATCATCACAAGGATTGTTTGTGTAGATTTGTTGCTCTATAAATAGAGAGGGAAGCTGGAACACAAACCCCGACTGCTTCTAAGCAAGAAAGAAGAAGTAAAAGAGAAGAAAGGGGTGGAGTTTCTTTAATTTACTAACATTAGAATGTACCCAATATAATATATTTTTGGTAAACAAAAAAAAAAAAACTACTATGTCTTGTACTTTAAACCAAAAACAAAAAAATACAAAAAAAAAAGAGTTTCATTTGCAGATAATTTTTTTTTATTATTATTAGTATTATTATTTTGAGCCTATTTCTTGATCCTTCCCCTTTTCTTTTTACATAAAATTGATTTTGTCGGAATTTCGAAATCACTCATAGAAGCCTTCTTTCCTTTTTTTTTTTGAAGGACATAATTAATCGAGAATTGGGGATTATTTTATGTGCGCATTTGTTTATCTTCTCTTTTAAGTCAAAAACTACTAAACCCTCATAAGTATTGTGCATCATATTAAATAGAATAATACTTCAATACACCATCTAAATTTTATATAAATCTTGATCATTTATTTTTTTACATAGATGGTTGAGATGTAATATAATTCTAGAGGCGACTTACCATTTAGGCATAAGTACCTTTCACCCGGTACCTATTTAAAGGGTATTTTGGTCATAGAAGAATATTTTGGTCTATAAAATCGGTTTTATCCAATTAAAAAATACTATAACCTTCTCAAATACCTACAACAATAGTTGGAATTCAAATTACAAGTAAATTATAAATTTAAATACAAAGCAACATAACAAACTTAATTATAAATCAAATTCAATTTTTAAATATAAAACACAAATTTAAAATAAAACTTTCAGTTCAAATTCAAAATTTTAATTTAAATCAAAAAAATTAAATTAATTTGACTACCTATTCTTTAACGCTTTACGATTTTGTTTTATGAAAAATCACTGCCTACACCTGGTGCATCCAAACAGGTGATGCACCAAGGTTTTATTCTTTCTTAATATTTTCTTTTTATTTTATTTCATTCATTTAATTCGTAAGTATAAAAAATTGCAACTAACCCGACTTTTTTTTGGGAACGTAGTGGTAAGAAGCAACATTTCCATATTTTGAAGGTCCAAAAATTTTAAAGCTGCTTCTAATCTTTTCTCTTCCGAAGCTATAAAATTGTGCTTAATTGTTACTGAAAAACTATGCGGTTATATTTATGCGATACCTTAATATTTTATCCACATATTTAATTTTTATAGCATTTTTTTTTTCCGGTTGTTAAGCTGAAACTATAGTATAAATCAAGGATCAATTATGCATACTGCATTTTCT
>NW_017893557.1:0-16482 GCF_001540865.1 Ananas comosus
AGCTCATCGCGACATATGCTCGCCCGTGCGGATTATTGGGCGCCGAAGTGGAATTGCCGTTGGGGGAGGCTCATCCCTAGGTGGGATGTTGAACTACACGGCCATTAGCACGGCGCAAGGCCAGACAACCTTCGGGTGTGGTAACACACTGAGACCTTGCCAAATTGCGAGGTTTCGAGTGTTTGGACTGTGGCCTAGGCTTTTTTCAGATTTTCTGGTGGGTCGTTGTACAGTATGCCGACTATGGTATCGAATCCGAGAATGTAGGGTATTTTATGTAGCGCTAGCTCACTAAAGAGTTGGACTTAGAGCTACCTCGGATTGCAGTCTGCACGAGGTGTACGGTCCACTTTTGATGTCTGTACAGTACACATTTTGTACCGGGTACACTATGATGCGGTAGCCCGGTACACTTGCGCCGAATCTCAACCCGCAGCCACGGCCGTTTGCATTTCGTAGGATGGTTACCGTCTACACTTTCCGTGTACCGGTACCTTTGGGCAGTTTTTCGAACAGCTCGACTGAGGGGTGTTTTTGCATTGGATTGCACTCTATTGGAGTTACCCCACGCGCTCCCCTTATGTTGTTCCTGAGCCCAGAAACTCAGAGGAACAGGTGAGGAGCGATCGTCCTTGCATCATTTTGGATTTCATCTTTCTTTATCCTTGGTTCTAGTGGTTTTTGCTCTCTTTTGCTTGAGAGTCATTTCCACATTTGTTGGAGCTTGGATACTGACGAGAGCTCATGTAGAGAGAGAGAGGAGAACTTCAACCCTAGTTGGTTTGGGGCCTTGTTGGGAGCTTCTTAAGAGGTTAGATGCTTGTTCTCTCCTCTTGATTTGTATTTTGATGGTGGATTTGAGATGAAACCCTAGAATGTGAGTTTAGGGTTGATTTTGGGCATTTTGATTCTAGGGCCTTTTGAGCTAAATTGATCTTATTAGAACCTTTATCTAGGTTGCATTGGAAGGGATTTAGCTCCCATTTGGAGCTTGTGAGGGATTTTCACCACCATAGGTGAGTTTAGGCTCTTTCTTTGAGTTGGTTAATGTTTAACCTATTCGTTGTTCGTAATCCTTGTGTATCCCTTCGCTCATTACTTTTAGGGTATTTTGAGACTCGTGGACAACTCCATTCGGCAAAACGAGGGACTACACGACCGTTCGGTGGGTTTGACCTAGCCACACAATGAGAAAATCTCATTGCTGATGATTTAAGTGTTGTAAAGTGAAAAAGCATGCATGTTTATGTTAGATGCATTAATTGTGAATTTTAGAATGCTTAAGATGCCTATGTTATATACATTGCATATTTGACCTCTATGTACTAGAGAGTTTTCATGATGGGCTAGGGGCCTATGGTTAGCATTCTCATATTTGATTGAGATCATGTTGCATATGGTGCATATGGCATATAGATTACACTCTTGGACTTAGAGCGCATGCTTGACATGATTGGACATATCGACACTAAGTGACATAGGCTAGAGTGTATACAAATAGTAAACTAATGTCATAAAACGGCATTAGGTTAGGACTAGATATAGATTTAGCAAGCTAATGTCATAAAGCGGCATTAGACTTGATGAATATGCGAATTGCATGTACATGTTATTATTATGAGAATTATGCCAAGTTAGTAGTCGCATTGGATAGAACATACATGTAGCGATATGAGAACACACTAGAGAGCATGTGTATTAATCTATTATTGATAGAACGAGCTAGCGTCATAAAGAGACATAGAAGGTGAAATGTGCTTAGATTATAGCAATGTTTAAGTGTCATAAAGAGGCACTAAACATAGTGAATGTGGGAACTTCACCTTGAGATTTGGACTTAGTAAAGCTAAGGTCATTGACATCGAAATTATTGAACGGTTAAACCTTCACATTGAGACCTAATACTAGACCTTTGGGTTACTAGTGACTGTTACCATGTTAGAGACATGATGATTGGGTACTTGAGGTTTTGACCATGCTTGCTTGCCATTTGTGCTCATTCGCACATGCTTGTACGGGTCGCTCCCTACAAGCCGGCACTCCGGAGTTAGCCTACGCGACTTATGTTCGCTCGTGCGGTATCGAGTAGCCTACGGGGCCTGGAGGGTTAGACTCATTCCTAGAGTGGGGATGCTGGAGCTACGACTGGCACTTAGGCGGCGCAAGCTGAACTACACCTGTGTAGATCCTGATTAAGATTGAATCAGAATATTAAACAACAAGTTGACATTCACTACTAGCTAGGTTATAGTAGTTGGACTCTTAATATGCTATGGCATAGGGTTGGACACTTGGGTAATTAGTGTACATGACGTTATCGCTTATTGCATCGTAGTACCCTTTGTTGCCATGATAGTACATACTAGATATGTAGTGGGCTCTGGAATATAAATATCACACTTTATAGCATTACTTGTTGCATCATGATACATTGTTTAAGTTTTGGGCATATTTGATCATGTAGAGTAGATGTACTCCATGTTGACATTCAGAATACTTGTGGCATAGTAGAGTAGCATTTTAATATTATGCTTTATTTACCGCAGTTAATTTCTATTATCTTTAACTGCTCTCTTTTGGGCCTAGTGGTGCAGTTGGTGCAGGTCAGTAATTGCCCACTGGGAACTATAAATTATAGTTCTCATGCCCTCTGTTTTATGTTTTCTTACAGAGCCTTCCACTCCGGGAGAGGCTCGGGATCGCGGAAAAGGTTTCGCCTCGAGTTAGCTGTCGAGGGATTTGGCGATAGGTGGTGCGCCTCTCTTTTGTTTTCTGTTGGAGAGGTTGTGAGAGTTTTGTACCTTGTTATAGAGACCACCCTACTTTTGTATCTGGAGACTTATGTTGTATTAGATTCTTTGTGTTCTAGTGGTTTAGTCTCTTTTTCTTTACTTTTTATTTCCGCTTGTTGATAGAACTTAGCTGCACACTTGCTCTGATATCGTTAGTTATTGTTTATTTTATCTTTCATATGGTTTTGTTGTAGACGCCTTATATGTGCAGGCATATGGCGGGTCTGGGCACGCACCGGGCAGGGCCTATGCCGGGTCCCGGGGCGTGACAGGGTGGGTCTTATATGATTGGGACTTAGTGACAGGACGTGCTATGTGAACTTTAAAACTATTAAAGTAGACTTGGACTAGAATAGTAAATAATGACACCTTTGCCATTTCTGCATTGAGGACATCGGATTAGTTGCATTTCTAAGCTTATGCATGTCATACACACCCATGTACATTCATGATTTTGTTGCTTTATTATATATGCAATTCATGCTAAGTAGAGACTGTATGTTACAGTAAGTTACATTTTACTTACCTTTCGTTGTACTTTATTGTTTGTCACTGACATCTTTTTGTAGCTTTTGGGCCTTGTGGCGCAGTTCACCGAAGTCAGTAATTGCCCACTGGGAACTATTTTTAATAGTTCTCACGCCCCTGTTTTCTAGTTTCCTTTCAGAGCCTTCGGCACCGGCGGAGGCACGGGATCGCGGCAAGAGGATCGCTTAGCTAGCTAGCGAGGAGCGGTACTTCGCCTAGGTGGTTTACTCTTTCTTTTTGTAGTTGAGAGAGTGATAGGATTTTGTATCCATGTATAGAGACCACCTATGTATCTACCTATAGCACTTGTACCTGGATTTTTCTTGTATCACTTTATGTCTTATTTAGTGGATTTACAGTTTCACCCTTATCCTTTGTTGTAGCATTTAGACATTTATTATGCTCTGATACTCCTAGATGTCTTTTATTATTGCTTTTATTATTGTTGTTTTTAGACGCCTTATATGTTTTAGACGTATGGCGGGTCTGGGCACGTGCCAGGCGGGCTTCCGCTGGGTCCCGGGGCGTGACAGATATGGATGATAGTGGACCGATTGACGAAATCGGTGCACTTTTTGCTGATACATACTACATGGTCGGGAGACAAGCTAGCTCAAGTGTATCTCAATGAGGTGGTGAGGGTTTATGGGGCTCCGATATCAATTATATCGGATCGAGACCCTAGGTTCACATCTCACTTTTGGAAGAGCTTGCAAGACGCATTGGGCACACAACTCAACTTTAGTACGGCATTCCATCTTCAAAGTGATGGTCAGTCTGAGCGGACAATACAAATCCTTGAGGACTTGCTTCGAGCGTGTGTACTTGATTATAAGGGTAGTTGGCATGATTTCTTGCCGATGGCAGAGTTCGCTTATAGTAATTGTAACATGGCATCTCCCCGTGAATCGGGCCGAGTTCCGTCGAAATGAGCGGAACGCGGGAAGGAATGAGTTACTATAGGCTAAAAGTGTGTTAGAGCCTATATACAAAGTATAAAGGGACCCGAGAGAGTGAAACTGTAATTCTGGTGAAGTCCCATAATTTTGGCTCTCGGAGACCGGTCCCTTGGTGAGAGACCGGTCTCCGAAAGCGTATCAGCCGAGCAGAGGAGAAAAATCGGCTAAGTCCTGAAAATCGAGCTCTCGGGAACCGGTCCTTTGGGGAGAGACCGGTCCCGAGAGACCGGTTGCACCAGGGGGAGACCGGTCCCTTCTTGCGTAAGGCTGCGGAGTAGCTCTCGGGAACCGGTCCCTGAAGGAGAGACCGGTCCCCGACTGTGGGAATTGCCCAGTAAGGGCTACTTGTAAATATGAAAAAAGAGAGGGGTTTAAGTGCGATTGTGACATGTGAAGGGTTATATAGGCTAGGGTTTGGATGAGAGCTTATTTGCTCTCACTCCAACACAAAGAAACCTTTACCTCTCTCTCTCTCTCTAAAACTCTTCTTCTCTCCTCTCTCTCTCCCTAGGGCTTGGACCAAGGTGGGTTTTGGAGGAGAAAAGCTTGGAGAAAAAGCTCTCCAAGGTGTAGAGCAAGCTAGAACAAGGCTTTGAAAGAAAGCTTTGGACTCCAAAGCTGAGTTCTTGTGATTCTAAGTTAGGTTTTGGGTTTTGCTTCTAGTTGAAGCATTTAGAGATGTCTATAATGGTTTTCCTCCATTTTTCTTCAAGCTAGGGGCTTGATTGGAGAAGATAATATTTTGTAGGGACTCAGAATTAAGGTTTTGTAAATATGAGGTCGAAGCTTAGGATTGATCTCATTCTAACCTAATTGATAGGTTAACAAACGCGTTGGTGCGCTCCGTTCGGCGATACGACGGGCATATGCGAAGATATTGAGGAAACGAGCTAAGTAGCTACAGTTTGTCGTCGTTCGCGACGTGCAAGGCCTCTAAAATTCCAAGAAATTGCATTCCGGCATCCTCGTAATATTAAAAGGTAGGGGGTGTTGTCCGAAAACACCGGATCTCTTTCTATGTCTATGTCACTTCTTTGAGCATGTTAATAATGTTGCACTCATGCATGTAGGGTAATGAGATAATGTTGATTGTATCAATTATCTGCTTATGAATATTGCAAATATTATAGAGCCATGAGAACAAGAAATTGAGTAACCCTATATGTATGTGAGAGTGAGAAAAGACTTGATCAATAGGAAACAGAGGTGACATTGACTCTAGTGACCCGATTGGCACCGAGAAAGGAAAGAACTAAACAAGGTTTAGCTTAATGAGGCATTAGGACTATTATGACAACGA
This sequence comes from Ananas comosus, assembly GCF_001540865.1. NCBI lineage: Eukaryota > Viridiplantae > Streptophyta > Magnoliopsida > Poales > Bromeliaceae > Ananas > Ananas comosus. The sequence goes on from NW_017893557.1 coordinate 5,580, forward strand.
GAAATGGTAATATATGCATGAATAGGTAAAGACCATTCATCGTCATCGAGGTAGTGAGAATTGTGACAGGTTGGCCATACCTCCTCAAATTGAGGATGGGATCGTACACACAGGTATTTGGTTCCGGCTTGTGCGAGGTCGCTCCTCCACAGGCAGTGTACTCCGGAGTGTAGACACCACGAGCGGAAGTGCTCGGCGAAGATTTCCTTGGGGGCATTAATAAATGCTAATCCCGGTAGAGGGAATGGGTTCCTCGGGGGCATTATCAAATGCTAATCCCGGTAGATGGGACATGTGAAATGTGAGCTTTGGGGAGATCTAGATGGACCTCGGATGAATTGGGTAAAGGCCAAGTGAAAAGGGAAAATGGACATGCATGCATAATCTTCATTAAATCGATTATCTATCTGTCTACTGACATTTGTTTTGCAGGCATTGTAATAGTTGCATTAGTTGGTTTGCAATTCTACCTTTATTGAATTACATATGCCTAAAATAGACCTAGTGGGCGAACCGGCGCGGTCGGCGGCCAAACCCATTGGGAACTTCTTCTAGTTCTCATTACCACTAACCTTGCAGATCCGTGCGTGAGCGGGGCGGCGGAGGATCGAGGTAGGGGTGTTGCGCCGTAGCTAGCGGTGCTCGAGATATAGGCATACCCTACATTTTGGTGTACTCAACTGTAGGTGTTGAACTATAAATGATGCAAAGCAAGAAATGTAAATTTATATTTTGGGTAATGTAAATGTGATGTATTTGATACAAAGGTAATCAAATGACTTGTATGAATGGATAAATGTAATAGATTAGGTGCTTTCACTTGTGGGTATTGTTGTCTTTGCCTTGTATATCTTGCCTTCGTACAAACCTTGTATATCTTGCAAATATTTCTTTTGACTTGCTTGTAATATACATGTTGTTGACCCTTGGGCGGACAGGGGAGGTGCTGTCCGTTCGGCGTCTGTCATGTACTCGAATCCGACCAAATTGGCGGAGCTCGGGGCGTGATAGTAATAGCTACCAAGAAAGCATTGCTATGGCGCCATTTGAGGCGTTGTATGGAAGAAAGTGTCGCTCTCCTATTCATTGGAGTGACGTGGGCGAGAGAGTTGCTCTTGGCCCCGATGTGGTGCGGGAGGCGGAAGAGAAAGTTCGCCTTGCCCGACAACAATTAGCGACGGTGCAATTTCGGCAAAAGAGTTATGCCGACAAGTGAAGAAAGGATTTAGAGTTCGCGGTTGGAGACCGCGTGTTCTTGAAGGTATCGCCGATGCGAGGGATAAGGCGTTTTGGGGTCCATGGGAAGCTAAGTCCCCGATACGTTGGACCATTTGAGATATTAGAGCGTGTGGATGCGGTGGCCTATAAGCTCGCATTACCACCGAGACTCGCGGGAGTTCACAATGTGTTCCATGTGTCAAACCTTCGAAAGTATATTCGCAATTCAACACATGTGTTAGAGTACGAGCCCGTGGAGCTACGAGAGGATATGACGTATGAGGAGTACCCGGTGTGCGTCCTCGATAGAGAGGAAAGAAAATTGCGGAGTCGCAAAATTTCATATGTAAAAGTTTAGTGGAGTAACCATGCGGTGCGTGAAGCCACTTGGGAGCTTGAGGAGACTATGCGGAGGATGTATCCTCACCTATTCAAGTCAACAAGCTAAGGTATGCGTTTAGTTTCGCGGACGAAACTATTTTAATGGGTGGAGAATATAATATACCGAAACTTCGGTAGTGAATCATCGGACTCTAGTCAAAATGACGAAAGTGCGAGATTGGGACGCTTCGGAAAGGCCAAAGGCGTCAATAGAGGCTTAAGTGCATTGTAGGGAGTCTTCGAGAGCAAAAGAGTTGAAAATCTGCAAACTGCAGAATTTGTGCTCTCGGGGACCGATCCTTGGAGAGAGAGACCGGTCCTTGTACGCGTGAGAAATGCAAATGGCCAGCCTGCGCCAAAAGTGCTCTCGGGGACCGGTCCCTGGCAAGAGAGACCGGTCCCTCGCCAAGGACCGGTCACCGTGTGCGTATACAGAATGGAGTGCTCTCGGGAACCGGTCCCTTGAGGGAGGTCCGGTCTCTGAAGGTCCGGTCCCTTGGGGGAGAACCGGTCCCCGTACGCGAGAATAGCCAGAATTGAGAAAAATTGGCTTAGTCCCTGGAGTCATGCTCTCGGGGACCGGTCCCTACTGGAGAGACCGGTCCCCGTGCCTAAAAATGGCCTAGTCTGGGCAGTGTATTGTGGTGAAAGTTGAGGGGTCCAAATGCAATTATGCATCAAGTGGGATATGTATTGGGGCAAATGAGGGCTAAAGGCTAATTGACCTTATAGAAACCTAATTGGGGGTATTTTCGACGCGTTGGTGTACTCGGTTCGTCGATACGAAAAGTCTACGAGAAGATATGAGCGAAAAGCCTAATTTGGCTTTGTTTTACTGCAGGCAAGGAAATAGGCGGCCAAAAATCGTGAAACTTGAACCCGGGCACCTTAGCAAACCTACGAGGTGGGTGGTGCTTCTCAAATTCTTTGAACTTCCCTTTATGTCTAATGTGTCATTTATTGAGCATATGTATATGTTATTTTGCATGCATTATAGGGTGATTGAGACATTATGTATGTGAATGTTGCATGTTGTGAGTTTAAATGAGATGGTTGAGAACCTAAGAACCCTATGTGTGCATGAGATGAGATATGAAAACCTAGTGAGGCAAAGAATAATGTGACACTATGACATGTAGATCAAGTGGCATTAGTAAATGCTAGAGAGATGATGACACTAGAGTTAGTGTGTGGCAGTAAAGAGAACTTGAATGCTAGAGCATTGATGACACTAGAGTTAGTGTGTGTGGCATTAATGAGGACTTAAATGCATGATGACACTAGAGTTAGTGCATGGCATTTAGAGAACAAGTATAGCATTAATGAGTATTAAATGCTAGATTTGAGAACAAAGAACATGTAGTGTAAATGACACTAATGGAAGGTAGAAAATGCAAGTGCATGTGAGAGATAGCTTTATGACATAACAATTTTATAGTTAAAGGTCATATGAGCATTACATCCTTATAGTTAAGGATTTGATTAAACTTGATATCCTTTGAGTTAAGGATTGGATTATACTCACCTTACGTCTTGGCTCGGAGGGTGATAGCTCCCCCTCGGGCGATGAGCTCCGGAGTAGTCATCACTGGGTTGTAGGAGTTTCTCCCCAGAGGAAGGTCCTTCTCGGGTTGTAGGAGTTTCTCCCCGACAATTGGGATTATGAGTTGGTGAGTGGCTTCGGCCACACCTACGGGCTAGCCATGAGATTGAACGATGTGAAACAAGAACTTGCATTCATCATGAATACTTTATTGAGCATGATTATTGATTATTGTTGTTCAGGCATATTAGCTGCATTTGTATAGCTTGGTTACTACCTTTCAACTTATTCTTTTTACTATACCTGAGTTAGACCTAGTGGGAAAGTCGGCGAGGTTGAGAGCCGAACCCACTGTGAACTTTGTTGTAGTTCTCACCCAACTATTTCCACAAAGCGGGGACCGAGCGAGCCGGTGAGCGACCGCAGTAAAGATATCGCACCGTAGTCAGAGGCCACCGGAGTTGGGTTACATTTTGTTAGCAGTTATCCCTTTTATCATCTTTTGTATTTGATGATTTGAAATATTAAAGTAAAGAATGTAAGAATTCTATTTTGAGAAAATGTGATGTAAAAAGAAATGATGAAAAGCTATGTAATGAAGAAGCATACTTGTATATGTTAAAGAATTGTGAGTGCAAAAGCTGAATGCCTGTAAATGGTTAAAAGTAATCATTTTACTTGTATGAGGTATAGTTTAGAATTCTTTCACTTTGGCTATTGCTTGCTCTCGTGCAAGCTATTATGTATGTTTCCGCTTGTACATTCTCTTTGTTTGAATTGTACATGTGTTGAGCCTTAGGCGGACATGGGAGGTGCTGTCCGTTCGGCGTCTGTTCGACGTCTGTTCGACGTGCCCGGATCGGCCAAAGGGATCGATCCCGGGGCGTGACAAAAATGTTGCACTTTTTGAGACTAAGTTGCACTGTATAGGACTAAATTGCACCATTTATATATATATATATATATATATATATATATATATATATTTGAGACTAACTTGTTGAAGATAAGATCAAATTGTTAATTAGATTTTTTAGATAAATTTGTTTTTATATAGTTACGAGGGATAAACTTTTAAGTTGTTAATTAGTTTAGACTTTAAATTTTTTTCATTATTATCCATATACATGAGTTGAGCACTATAGAAAGGCTAAAACTATGTAGAAGTACAAGTGCACCGCGAATTTATTAATTATTCTCCACATTAATAAAGATATATTCTCTTCATTTTTATTTTATTGTTCTATTGATTAGTTAGATTTTTTAGTTAAATTTGTTTTTATATAGCTACGAGGGATAAACTTTTAAGTTGTTAATTAGTTTAGATTTTGGTTTTTTTCATTATTATCCATATACATGAGTTGAGCACTATAAAAAGGCTAAAACTACGTAGAACAAGTGTGTAGGTTATGAAACCCTAGGATTTATCTTGATAATATTTAGGGCTGGCAAATGAGCGAGCCGGCTCGTGTTCGACTCGCGTTCGGCTCGATATTTGGCTCGCTCGAGCTCGACTCAAAATTAAATGAGCCAAGCTTGAACAAAAGAAAAAGCTCGGAATTTATTTCAAGCCGAGCTTGAGTATTACTTGGCTCGCTCGAATTAGGCTTGAAAAGCTCGATATATATATATATATATATATATTAAAAAATATATAAATATAATAATATATTTTAATTATATATAAGCTGAGTGAGTAATCTGATTTTAATTAAAATTGGGTCAATATTATTGATGCATAAAAACAAATTCAATAGACAAACAAAGGGGCAAAATTACACTAAATTTATACTTTTTCCCTTTATTTCTTTCTTTTTTACAGAGCTTTAAATTTCTAATCTCTTTCTCTCTCTCTTTTTCTCTGTCTCTCATCCAAGTGGCCAAGCCTGAAACCCTCCAAGTTATCAAATAACAGCACGCGCCCACTGTTACCTACCTTCCCATTAATTGTGTACTTAAGAAAATAAACAGAATATTTTTAAAGAAAAAAAATTATTATTTATATAAAATTTTGATTTTGGCTATATATGATTGGATAGTTTAATCCAATATTTACCTATATAATTTATTTATTTTTTGGCCGTATAGATGAAAAGGAATAAGATGGAGATTGAAGGCGAAAGAGAAGACATGTGAGGCTGAAAAGATTAGATATTCAACTCATAAGTTATTTTTCTTGATATTATAATATCGTATTTCATATAATTATTTTGTACTTTGTAGATAATATTCTGTACAAATTGTAGAAAATATTCTGTACAAATTAAAGTATTGGTCGTATGATGTTGAGAATTTCAAACGGCTCGTTTGGGGCTCGAGCTCGCTCGACTCGAAATTAGGCTTGCTCGAGCTCGGCTCGAATTAATTTCAAACCAAGCGTGAGCTTAAATTTAGGCTCGAAATTAATTTCAAGCCTAATTTGAGTAGAGATAAGCTCGCTCGAGCTCGGCTCGTTTCCACCCCTAATAATATCACACCTAGAGGGGGCGAATAGGTGTATAGCCCAAATTTGCAAATCTTAATGCAATAAAAAATAAACGCAAAAAATAAAAATAGCACATCGAGATTACGTGAGAAAACTCCAATTTGGAGAAAAACCTACGGGACCAATACGCGAAAAAATAATCCACTAAGAGAAAAGATTACAAGGTGATTACTGACTCTATGGACTCGACCTTTCTTAACCTCCTATGGATCTCGCGCAAGCCTCCGGGTTGTCCACGCCCCCACGTTCGAATCCACGAACGCCACGCACACGTTCGAATCCACGGACGCCACTCGAATCCATGAGCTTACGATCCGAATCCACGAACCGCCTTCGATTACGCCGAATCCACAACACCGCACATGAAGAGTATCATGTTTTTATGGTGATCCTTTTCCTAGAGATTCATTGAAGAACCAGAAATAAGTTGTTGTTTGCCAACGAATTGATTGGCTATGTATGGTAGAGAGTGGTTGTAGTTTTGTTTCGGCATGCGAGGTACTACGATACCGTTAATTGCGTGAGTTGAATTGTGTGTCTTGGGATCTTGTGCACGAAATAGTGCATTCATGAGGGTGTAGGATCGCTAGTTGCGATGACTGCTATACTGCCCGAGCTTAGTGGATATTGTGTGTTGGTGGACTACTTGGCCTATGATCTTAGATTGGTTTAGAAGCCTAAAAAAGGAGAGTATCTCAGTCGTGGAGTTGCTGATGCGTCCCCGATAGAGTCCTGGGTATTGAAGGCTCGACTGTGGGATCTTTTAGCAAAGGCTTTAATGTGCCTAGTGCTTTACCCTGTGGAGCATTGGTCTCTTTTGTTTTGAGATTGGATGGGGTACTTCGACTGTGTGTCAACAATCATGAGCACAATAAGGTCACGATTTAGTATAAGTACCTGTTGTCGGGAATCGGTGATCTAATTGATTAGCTCTAGGGATTCTAGGCATGCCCGAGGATTCAACTGCAATCCCGGTAGTTCCGGCTAGTGGTTGAGTTGAGGTTGTACCGGGAACGGTTCTTTTGTGCCCGGTGTGGACATTACGAACCTATCGTGATGTCATTTGAGTTGTTGTCACTCCATCAGTTTTATGGACTTGTAGAATTGTGATTCCAAGTCCTTTAGATGGATTTGTTGTATTGTCTTGTTCTTCGATGACGTTGAGTATTCTCGAAGCGACGAAGGTCGTAGAGACCACTAGAGTACCGCAGATACCCTAAGAGTGGGAGCTCCTTGTCAAGTTAAGGAGCATGGACTTGATGCTGGAGTAATATTCTTTGACATGTAGTGTCAAAAGACGATGTTGCGGTAGGCCCTGGGGTGTATTGGCCAGCACAGACTGATAGTGGTAAATGAGATTCGAGTTTTCTCAGCTCAGCGGATAATCTGGGAAACCCGAGGGATGTATGTAAGATGAGTTCTTGGAGCTAATGGTATGATTGACACCCACCCTGATTTCAATGTTGACTACTTGGGAGGCGAGTTAGGCAGTAACATTCCTTGTCATGATTGAGTTGAGTTATGACCCCGTTGGAAAGATTTTGGGCTTTTTTCCTTAGTAAAGGACATCTTGAAGGTATCTAGAGCAAGTAACTCTACTCGTGAATAAGGATTGGATCCTTCTCTACCCTCTAAGATAAATTAAGGTATTGATGAATACCTTCAATGGCAAACCGGTAGAGAGCTTGGTGATGTTGAACTACTCTCAACCAGTTTTACTCGAGGAAACAAGGTGGTTGGACTCAAGGGTGGATACATCGAGACATTAATATGATGAATAGCATTGATAGTGCAACCTACTCTTTTGGATTGGATTACAGAAGCTAACTCTTAATCCTGCTTGGCAAAGGGATTCACTCTAAGATTGGGAGTGAATTGGCCGATGAAATTCCTCTTGAATGGACAGATTATGTTCGAATCTGTGAACCGACAAATTGTATGGATGGATTGTGGAACTATGATAAATATTTGAAGTTGCAATTAGTAGAGACCGAGCGTCAACATTTCGTAAATCTGTGGGAAGACCACACTTGTACAATCTCAGAGAGATTACATAATGTTATGGAGTGTTTAAATTTCTGTATGGAACACTTGGTATGCGATTGGTTTTGGCGCCACCTTTCGCCAGTGACAGCGGCGGCCACTTAGTGTGCATTATTTGGATGTTGGGAAGTCGGCTTCAAGTTTATGTTTGGAACTTCTAAGGCGAATGCCACCGTTGGGAGCCATGAAAGAGGAAATGCAAATCATCTTCGCTGGAATGATGAGAAGGAAAGCTACTTCTAGCTTTTGATGTATATGGAAAAGTGGAAGATTGAATGAAACCTACTTGGGAGCAACTGATTTCCAGGGAAATCAATAGCGGAGAATTGTGGATGATCTTTGACACGAAGTGAAACTTTAAGTGTGAAGATCTAGGCTTTGGAAAGCGACTATTGAGGATTGTGAACTTCCTTATGCAAAGTGCGTTGGAGCAACCTATCGAGCGCAAGGTTACTTGGGAGCTGGAGCGTACGCTGTTTGAGCGACTTTTTCTATCTTTTTGATGGATTTGGGTTGTGCGTGACTTCTAGTTTCGCGAACAAAACTCCTATTTAGGAGGGGAGAATGTAGTACACTGAACTTTAGCAAATTGCAAGATTTCAGTATTAGAATAGTGTTTTGCGCTATTCCTGGTGATTTTGAAGATCGTTGTCTGAGTACCAACTAATTGCTTATGTTTCGAGAACGCAAGAAGGAGTACTTAGCACCAAAACTCGTAAAATTAGATTTTGGAGTGCTGAATACCGGTACCTGGGTGAGATACCGGTACCCTAATGAGTAACCGAGAAATGCTGCTCTCAGGTTTGAGTTTTGGGGTATCGAGTACCGGTACTGCATCGAGCGAGTATCGGTACGCCGTAGTCTGAATGCTCGACTGAGGCTCGGGTTGAGCAAATTTTGGTGTAGGGTACCGGTACTCCTACCCGAGTACCGGTACGCAATGTAGAAGACTGCAGTTCGTGCAGTTTGTAAATTTTAAATTTTGAGGGGCTTGAGTGGATATTGTTACATTATGTTTAAATATCCCTTCACCCCATTTGTTCCTCAGTTGGCTGAGGTTTGAGAGAGAGGATAGAGTTCTCCTCATTTTTTCTCTTGATTTTCTCCTCTAAACTCTTGGATTTTTAAGGATTGATATCTTTTTCTTCTTCTTCACCATGAATGCTTGCACCGTGGAGCTTGGAGTTGATGGGAGGAACTTGTTGATGGATCAAACTTCAACCCTAGCACATCATGGCTTGAGTTGAAGCTTGTTTTGAGGTTATAACTCTTCTCTTACACTCTATTTAAAAGATTTGCAAGAAATTTGGGAGAAAATCTAGTTTTTGGAAAACTAGGGTTTATTTTGGGGTTTTCTTATTGTGAGCTTTTGGGATGGAATTGATGAGTGCAGAACACTCTTATAGGTTGGATTTGAAGAAGCTTCGATTTGGATTTTGGACAAGTTCCACATGATCAAAGGTATTTTTCACTTATTTTATGCTTGATTTTTGGTGAATTTTGTATGATGTTCGTTCGAAACTTGTAACATTGTAAAAATTTTTCTTAGGGTGCTAGAAACTTGGAGGGCAACTTCGTTCGAAGTAACGAAATGGGTTCGAGGAGTATCGGGTGGGTTTGACCTCACCGAAATAGCTGAACTCTCCCTATGTCTTCTATAATATTATAGGACTTAAATGGTTGCATAATAATGCTATTCATGTCATGTTAGAATTTTTAGATACTTGAAATACATATGTTATTATTGACATTTTGCATACTCTATGTAATAGAGGTAGTTCGACATATATGCAAGTGGCAAACTCTATTTAGTAGAGATTAAATGACATACTCATTGTTGAATGATGTGCTGTAATGTATGTTGTACTAAGTTTCTCATATGCAAGGACATGCATGTTAGAGTTGAGTAGTAATGACATATGAAGTATTACATGGCAATTGAGTCTAAAGGGTTAGATCTTGAATGCTATAACATAGATAATGGCAAATGTGGACTTTTGCATGCTAGTGACATGATAAAGAGTTATGTGGCACTCGGACTAGATATATGAATTGTGGGTTTTATGATGTTACTTGACCCTTGAGTCGATAGATGCAATTCCATGTTATAGGCATGATGAAGAGATTTTCTTACACTTTCGAGTACATAAACTGCACATGCATATAATTGCTTAATTATTGGAAAATGTTTAATTGCATGACAAGGTTATACTCCATAAAGTGGAGGTTCATGTAGTAAGGCATATACACGACATTAGAAAGTTACCCCTTTTTGCATGATAGTAGTAGTAGCATATGTTGTTATATGGGTGAAGCCCGTTAGGTTCATGAATGAGTCATAGAACCATCTTCATTAGAATAAACGAAATGTGGACTTTAGTATGCTTGAGACATGTGACATATTGGTAGAGACATACCATCGAATTAATTGAACATTAAACTTGGCATACATGTTGCGATACCTGACCTTGAGTCGTTACGAGAGATTCCATGTTTTAGACATGATGATTAGGGCCGATTGCCTCGGATTGGATACTTATGATCATACTTGCTTGCCATTATGCTCATTCGCACATGCTTGTGAGGGTCGCTCCCCACAAGCCGGCACTCCGGAGATAGCCTACGCCACACAAGCTCGCCCATGCGAGATTGAGTGCCGAAATGAGATGCCGTGGGGGAGGCTCATTCCTAGAGGAAGAATGTTTACTACTACGAGGCCATTAAGCATGGCGCAAGCCGGACTACACTTGTGTAGGTCCTGATGAATTGAACTGTGATATTCAAAAGTTAATTAAACTTAACATTATGTTAGACATACTAGCGAGTTAATATCCTTTGTTACTAGTGGATGCATACATGAAAGATAGACATTGTAGCACACTGGACCTTTGCAAATTGCAAGGTTCGAGTGTTCGATGTGTATTCCGAACTTTTCCACACTTGGTGGAGGGCCGTCGATGGTACACCGGCCTAAAAGTTCGATCTCGAGACTTTTGGCAGAGTCCTGAGAGTTTTTACTCTCGGAGACCGGTCCCTGATAGGAGAGACCGGTCCCCCTGTGAACAGTGCTGCGTAGCCGGCAAGGCAACCGGTCCCTGGCAGTCGAGACCGGTTCCCGAGCGCGTTCTCGCGGTGAGAGACCGGTCCCGCGCAGGGAGAGACCGGTTCCCGAACGCTGGATTTTCGGGTTCGCAGCGAGAGACCGGTCCCTGCTGGGGAGAGACCGGTCCCTC